>NW_027185627.1:2217173-2224024 GCF_028583685.1 Petaurus breviceps papuanus
AGAGAGACAGAGAGACAGAGAGATTTATTAGCTGCTTACTATGTACCAGGACAGTGGTGACCAGGGAAGGGAGTTTTGGTCTATGTGACTGAAGCCATAGCATAGTTACCATACACTTTCCAGTAGCATTATTGATATTAATTTGATATGTCCCAAAACAAACTTAAGTGGCAGAAGTGGCCAATGATAAAGATTGGTTCACATATTCTCGTCCAAAACCTCATCTGAGAACCCATCTTACCTAAGAGTGGGCAGGAATAGACTGGACAGTCATCAAACTAATGGTCCCGACCTAACCATTGCTTAAGATATTCTGTGAAGTCAGCCCAGCAGCCCTCACCTTCTTCTACGCCTTCCATACCAGAAATACAGCTGCCTGACAGGTTGGGCCCATGAACTCACAGTGACAGCTTCAGGGCTCTCATCTGTCAGTGCTGACATGACCAGCCTGAGTTCATTAGAAAAGACAATGAAAGAATAGAAGCAGATAAACTTGAGGCCCCACAGAGACAAGGGCACCCCCTCACCCACAAGGCCAGCAGGAGGGTTTTCCAGAGCCCTGCTGCACCCGCCAAGAGCCTGCCATGTTCAGCTCAACTGCTCATTTTCCAATTAACTTCATCACCCTCTCACCTGTGGGCTGATGCGCTCAGCTGTTTGCTTTAGAATCCTGAGCCACAAATGAAGCATTAGTGGATCCATTAGGGGAGCTCGAAATGGCCTGAAAGCTTTCCTGTGCTCTCGGTCATGACTAGGATGTGAAAAGAAAGTTTCTGAACCAGCATGGACAGCGGCAGGGTGTCCTGGCATCAAAGCTAAAGGTTCATTACAAGACTGTTCAGGCTCATCCTCAGGACCTTCTTACTCTCAAAAAAGAAAGAGCCCACCCACCCCAAGGGATGGGAGTCAGATGAGAAAGCAGGACACAAATGAGAAGAGAGGACAGGCTAAAGGGGCACTTTATCTCCTGTCCCATATGGTCCCAATACATTGGGCAACCTGAGGCTTTGCATCATCACCAAAAACAATTATTGTTGCCTTTACTTTTTCTCTATTTCCAATTCAGGTTCAGAGTGTCTTGCCTTGGCACAAAATAGCTGTAACCTACCAATCCCCTCCATTGTCATAATCTGTCCTCATTTTTCTGTATTTCCTCCAGCTGTGGACAGGAAGCTGCAATCCTAGAGCATAAAAGTTTCCTCAAATATTTACATTTTTTCACTTTGTCATCTGTGTAACTAACTCTCATCCATGAGAGAGGGAGACAGCATAATGAATAACCAACTTTTTAGGAAACCAAGGCTTGTTTTGGGAAGGAGAGGGAGCTTACACCTGTATAGCTTTGAGCACACCCCTTACCCTTACTTCAGCACTCTCCATCTGGGAAATAGAGATTGTGAAAACCACTAATGATTATAGATTTCATTATGTGTTTTTCTCAATGCACTTTGCGTGAGAGAAGTAGAGAGATGGCTCTGCTTAAAAATCTCAGAAAATTGGTTGCAGAGGAGTCTCGAGGACCAGAAAAAAAAATAACCATGAAATTTTTGACTGAAAAAAAAAAGACAAAGACAGGGCCATCACACTCAAACCCAGGAAAGACATAGAATAGTTGGTTTATAGATTAAATTTATAGGTTAAAAGAACCTCAGAGAATACCAGCTCTACTCTCTCATTTCAAAGATTAGATAATTGAGACAATTATATATCCCCTGTGCATTGCGTAGGTTCTCTATAAGGAATCTGGTCCAAAAAAAAAACATGAATAAGAGTTACATAGAAAACGAAGGCAGTGAAGATGATCCCCAGAAGTTAGGTGATTTGTGTAAAATGATATAATATACTTCCATTCTGAAGGACTTTCGGGATAAAGCACAAGACAGACAAACATTTAGCTTCTGAAACATGAGAATTGCAAGGTATGGTCTAAATTGCGATCAGTCATTCCACTGGCACAAAGAGATCCTTAGACTAGAATCAACAATTAGGGATCTACTTCATTCGGCATCTACCCCATGATTAGCAGGCAGGAATATGCTAGCGCTAAGAATAAGTAGCTGGTTAAAAACACTAGAAAATATAGGAATAAATGAAGCCTTCCTTAAAATAATAGGTAGAGTCTATTTAAAACCATCAGCAAGTATTATATGTAATGGGGAGAAGCTAGAAGCATTTCCAATAAGATCAGGGGTGAGACAAGGGTCTCCATTATCACCCCTCTTATTCAATCTGGTACTAGAAATGTTAGCAGTAGCAATTAGAGAAGAAAAAGAAATCAAAGGAATCAAATTAGGCAAAGAAGAGACCAAGCCATCACTCTTTGCAGATGATATGATGATACTTAGAGAATCCTAGAGAATCAAGTAAAAAACTACTTGAGACAATAAATAAATTTGGCAAAGTTGCAGGATATAAAATAAACCCGCATAAATCCTCAGCATTCCTGTATATTTCTAATGAAATTCAACAGCAAGAGATAGAAAGAGAAATCCCATTTAAAGTTACTGTAGACATTATAAAATATTTGGGAATCTACCTGCCAAAACAAATCCAGGACCTATATGATCACAACTACAAAACACTTTTCACACAAATAAAGTCAGATCTAACTAATTGGAAAAATATCAATTGCTCATGGCTGGGTCAAGCTAATATAATGTAAATGACAATTTTACCTAAATTAAATTATTTATTTAATGCCATACCAGTCAATTTACCAAAAAAAAAACTACTTTATAGAGCTAGAAAAAATAGCAACAAAATTCATTTGGAAGAACAAACGGTCCAGAATATCAAGGGAATTAATGAAAAGAAATGCTAAGGAAGGTGGACTATACCAGATTTTAATCTGTATTATAAAGCAGCAGTCATCAAAACTACTTGGTATTGACTGAGGAATAGAGTAGTGGATCAATAGAATAGATTAGGCACACACAAGATTCAGCAGTAAATGACTATAGTAATCTATTGTTTGATAAACCCAAAGACCCCAGTTTTGAGGATAAAAACTCACTATTTGACAAAAACTGCTGGGAAAACTGGAATATAGTATGGCAGAAACTGGGCATAGACCATTATCTAACACCATATACCAAAATCAAGTCTAAATGGGTGCATGATCTGGGTATAAAGGTTGATACTGTTAGCAATCTCAAAAAGCAAGGAATGGTTTACCTGTCAGATTTGTGGAAAGGGAAAGACTTTATGACCAAACAAGAATTAGAGAGCATTATGAAATGCAAAATGGATAATTTTGATTACATTAAATTGAAAAGTTTCTGTACAAACAAAGCCAATATAACCAATATTAAGAGGGAGGTGGGAAATTGGGAAAGAATTTTTACAACCTATGTCTCTGATAAATTTCATTTCTAAAATATACAGAGAACTGAGTCAAATCTACAAGAATAAAAGTCATTCCCCAATTGATAAATGGTCAAAGGATATGAACAGGCAGTTTTCAGAGAAAGAAATTAAAGATATCTATAAGCATATGAAAAATGCTCTAAATCACTATTGATTAAAGAAATGCAAATCAAAACAGCTCTGAGGTACCACATCTCACCAGTCAGATTGGCTAAGATGACAAAAAAGGAAAATGATAAATGTTGGAGAGGATGTGGGCAAATTGGAACACTAATGTATTGCTTGGTGAAGTTGTGAACTGATCCAACCTTTCCGGAGAGCGATCTAGAATTATGCCCAAAGGGTTGTGAATAATTTCATACCCTTTGACCCAGCAATACCACTTCTAGGGTTATATCCCAGAGAGATCATAGAAGTGGGAGGAATACTCATATGTACAAAAATATTTATAGCAGCTCTTTTTGTGGTGGCAAAGAATTGGAAATTAAGAGGTTGCCCATCAATTGGGGAATGGCTGAACAAGTTGTGGTAGATGCATGTAATGGAATACTATTGTGCTATAAGAAACAAGGAGCAGATGGACTTCATATTTACCTGGAGAGGCTCATACGAACTGATGCTGAGTGAGAAGAGTAGAGCCAGGAAAAATTTGTACACAATTACAGACACAACGTATGTGTGATGACCAACTTTGATAGACTGGACTCTTCTCAGCAATGCAGTGATATGAGTCAATTCCAAAAGACTCATGATAGATAGAGATGTCTACATCCAGAGAAAGAACTAGAAAGAACTGAGTTTGAATCCAGATTTAAGAAAACTACCTGATCTTTTTCTTTTTCTTGTTTGGTTTTATTTCCTCTTTGCCATTTTTCATTCCATCTGATATAATCTGATTTTATAACCTGACTAATGTCTAATGTGAAAGTATTTGCAGATCCTATACTTATGATGCCATGGGCGGGGGGAGAGGGACAGAATTTGAAACTCAAGGAATTGTGGAATTTAATCTTGTAAACTAAAAGTAAACAAACAAATTAATTAAAAAAAAAGAATAAGTAGCCGGGTAACCTAGTAGGTAAACTATATGGACAGGTGAGGTTAACAGTGACATTTGTTAAGATATGCGCTTAACCTTTACTTAGGTGTGATTTAAAAAAAATTATTTCTTGGGGTGGATAGTTGGCACAGTGAATAGAGCACTGGCCTGGGAGTCACAAGGACCTAAGTTCAAATCTGGCCTCAGATACTTAACACTTACTAAGTGTGTGACCTGGGGCAAGTCACTTAATCCCATTTGCCCTGCCTTCCCCCTCATAAAAAAAATCTGTTTTTAAGAAGAAATTAATGATTAATTCAAGTACGTGCTGTTAATTTGTCATATTTGTATTAACGAGTGAATCATTTGCAATTATATCTGCTTCCTTTCAGCCATCTGATGATGAGGAAACCAAGGTCCAAGAAGTTGTTAACTTGTCCAAGGTCACATGTGTAATCTCAGAGGCAGGATTTGGAAGAAAAAAGAGTCCTGATTCCCTGTCTCCAGGATCAAATACAATCTCCTTTAGATCTGTGTTCCTAAGAGACAAGAAAAATGGTCACCACCTTATATCACTGTCAGAGGAGTGGAGGTAGTGGTGGGGAGAAAGGATCTGAATGCTTTCCTGGGAGAGGAGCAGAGTCAACCTGCTAACTATTGTTTTTAAAGGGAGGTGCTAAAGGTCTGGGGGCAGGGAAATAGATCCCTGGTGAGTGCTTTGCATTGAGATTAATTTGGCAGCTGTGTGAGATGGATTGGAGAGCAAAGCAATTGAAGGTCCAGGTGTATTTTCTCTGGGCTTATTCATAAGGGAAATGACTAATATAACATTAGAAATATAATGATAGGGTACAGGTGATTGAAATCAGGTATAAAAGATATCTATCTCAGGAAGACTGGGTAGTTCCCAAACTTACAGATATGTCACAATTAAACTGAAAGGTCCCAGGTCCATTTTTTTGGGCCTGCCCATGCTTTCCTTGGAATGGACTTACAGCTGGTTTCCATTTTTACCAGTGCCCAAGATGATTTGACTTCTCACCCTCTTTTAGAAATCTCCTGGCAGGTAGGCTCTGGCCTAGAGCCCTGAGAAGTTAATGACATGGCCAGGGTCATACAGCCAGTAGAGGGTTAGTGTCAGAACTTCAACCCAGTCTTCCTAGCTTCATGGCCAGCCCTCTATCTGCAATACCCCACTGCCTCTATAGATCATGGAAGGGAATCCATGCCCCAAGGTGGAAGTTTCATCTTGTGTGGACAATCATATTCTCTCCTGATCTTTCTATCCTAGAGAATAGACAGCATGGCAGAAGGGATATAAACTATCCCTAGTTTGCTTCAAATCTCAGCAGGAACATGAGCTCCTACAGGAGGCCTTTCCTGACTTCCACCCCAGGTTCTAATGTCTCCTCCCTTCAAAATAGCTTGAATACACACACACACACACACACACACACACACACACACCTCTCCCAAATAGACATGTCTACATATCTATAGATATATAAATTATATATATATATTATTATTACATATCTGTTATATTATATATGTAATGATTGATGTATCTATATACATGTTATATATGTTATATTAGAAATGTAACATGTAATGTTAGATATCTATATATAACATTAAATAGATCAGTCAATATTGATATTGATATATCAAAATAGATATAGGTAGATTTTAAATAGATCAATTGATCTAGATAGATATATCTGCATAGATATGTACATATATATTTGCATCGATATATCTAGATAGATCTATTTGATGTTATATATCTAGACATATCTATGTAGATATTGTCAGCTCTGAAAGAGAATGACCAGAGTCACAGAGGGCATGAAAATGCTGTTAACTCTGAAAATTCCAGAGAGCCACAGAGGTTACACAACCACAGTTAACTCTTCAAAAAAAAAAAAATAAAGTAAAAACAAAGAACTAACAGTGGTTATAACCAAAAAGCTTTCTTTGTTCCACTGGAGGAGGGAAACTAGACCCATGTGCTAGGGCCTCCTCTAGGAGGAGACCACTTTAGTGAGACCAAACCTTGATCCATGTAGTAGTGGCTACACCATGAGCTGTAGCTGGGCCAGTGAGGGGCGACAGCATCGAGACAAGTTTGAGCCATAGCAGGGTGCTGCAGGTGCTTGTCTCAGCTCAGAGACCACCTGGTGCTGGTATGAAATGATTCTGGGATTTTGCTGTGGCTGAGTTCATCCAGGGGATGAGTGTAAAGGATTGTTGCTATGCCAAGCTCAGGGCACAGCTTGTTTGCTGGGCCTTAGCTGTGGAAAACAGGAAGTCACCTAATAGTTAAAAGAGAGGGGTGGTCTTGGCATGGGGATTCTGAGTATATGTGTGTAGGTATATTAGGTAGATAGATGATAGAAAGATAGATAGATAGATAGATAGATAGATAGATAGATAGATAGATAGA
>NW_027185627.1:2224034-2224336 GCF_028583685.1 Petaurus breviceps papuanus
AGATAGATAGATAGATAGATAGATAGATAGATAGATAGATAGACAGACAGACAGACAGATAGACAGGTAGACAGACAGACAGACAGACAGACAGACAGATAGATAGATAGATAGATAGATAGATAGATAGATAGATAGATAGATAGACAGAGATAGATAGATTAGATAGATAGACAGACAGACAGACAGACAGATAGATAGATAGATAGATAGATAGACAGACAGGTAGATAGACAGACAGACAGAAAGAAAGATAGATAGACAGACAGACAGACAGATAGATAGATAGATAGACAGATAGA
>NW_027185627.1:2224436-2250095 GCF_028583685.1 Petaurus breviceps papuanus
AGATAGATAGATAGATAGATAGACAGATAGACAGATAGATAGACAGACAGGCAGACAGATAGACAGACAGGCAGACAGATAGAGAGACAGACAGATACATAGACAGACAGACAGATAGATAGACAGACAGACAGACAGACAGATAGACAGATAGACAGACAGACAGACAGACAGACAGACAGATAGACAGATAGACAGATAGACAGATAGACAGATAGACAGATAGACAGATAGACAGATAGATAGATAGATAGATAGATAGATAGATAGATAGATAGATAGATAGATAGATAGATAGATAGATAGATAGATAGATAGACAGACAGATAGACAGACAGGCAGACAGATAGACAGACAGACAGATAGATAGATAGACAGACAGATAGATAGATAGACAGACAGACATAGATAGATAGACAGACAGATAGATAGACAGACAGACAGATAGATATATAGATAGACAGATGGACAGACAGACAGATAGATAGACAGATAAACCTAAACCTAGAGGTGTGTTTGATCCTTCCAATCAATCCCAAAACATTTCTTGTAAACCAATGAACAAAATACTTCATTCTTCCCACATTAAGTAAAGATTATTTTTACCTAGTTTATGCTTCTGATAGATTAATTGATTCAATAGATATATTAAAGCCCTCTGTAATTACATGAATTGGTACAGGAGATAGAAATTCCCCTGTTACATGTATGTTTATCTGTACACTGTGTATTTGCATGAAAAAGATCCAAGCTGGGAACAAGCCCCTCCTGGGGCACATACTGCCTCTGTGGCCCTATGTAAACCATTCAGCCTTAACTCTCCAAGACTATGCATTGCAAAGTAGATGCCATCCATACTTCCTCAGTAGAAGCTCCCTGTACCAATAAAAGTAAGAGACTGTTAAAAAAAAAGTTTTAATTTGTGTAAATGTCATCTCCCTTGATGTCAGCTCTTTTATGGGCTGTGACTTCTCCCTCTTCTCCTCGTATCCCTAGCACCTAGTAAGCACTTAATAAATCATAATTGATTGAGTGGGGAGTTCTTGGGTTCAAAAGACTTCCACCCACTAGATTGGATATGTATAGACCCTGTAACTTTCAATGGAAGAGCATCCCAGGACGCAGGATATAGCACATAACCCAAAGTTAGGCACCCCACAAAAGCAACAAGCATTTTCATTTTCTTTTATACATCTACCAAAGTCACAATTCACTTGAAGGTTCCTGAAACAAGTTGCCAGTAACCTGCCTTGTCACATATCATTGCCTCAAAACTTTCTGAGTCTAGACTTGGTGGTGATGGTGATGGTGGTGGTGGTGGTGGTGGTGATGGTGATGATGGTGGTGATGGTGATGGTGGTGTTGATGGTGATGGTGATGGTGGTGGTGATGGTGATGAAGGTGATGGTGGTGGTGATGGTGATGGTGATGATGGTGGTGCTACTGCTGCTGCTACTGCTACTACTTTAATCCAGCTGACTTCAAACTAAACTTCAGATCATACCTATTTGTCCAGCCCACCTTAGCCTCTGAGGTTCCCAGTTATTCCTCCTGATCTGACCATTACCTATAAATCCAAGGATTTTTTTTCAATATCAAATCCTGGCCAGGTGTTTGGGGTTGGGTGGGGAAGTGTCCTTTTAAGGAAGCGGCTAGATGGAACAGTGGATAGAGCACTGGGCCTGGTGTTAGGCAGACCTGAGTTCAAATCCAACCTCAGATATTTACTAGCTACATGACTCTGGTCAAGTCATTTAACCACTGCCTGCCTCAGTTTCCTCATCTGTAAAATGGGAATAATAATAGCACCTACCTCCCAGGATTGTAGTAAGGATAAAATGAGACTTCAAAACACTGCATAAATGCTAACTCTTTATAAGAACCAGAGAGGATGTTCCCAACAAGCATAGGAGATATGTGATATTGAGGGCCATCAGAAGTTTCCCAGGTTTGCAAGAAGTTCATCAATTGCAATTTCTTCTGCCTGGGCCCCAATTTAGACTAGTCACTCAATCCTGCTCTATGATACAACCTGATCTATATACTCCAGATTTGTCTCCTTGGATCTGTCCCCTTGACTTTGAAGTCTCAAAAGCACACATCCCTCTCTCCTATGATAACCCCAATCTCATAACTTCTTAGAATCATCCTCAACTCTGCCATCTCAAGTATTTGCCAAATCTTTTTTTTTTTTGAAGAGGGGAAAGCAGGGCAATTGGGGTTAAGTGATTTGTCCAAGGTCACACGTCTAGTAAGTGTTACGTGCCTGAGGCAGGATTTGAACTCAGGTCCTCCTGACCCCAGGGCCAGGGCTCTATTCATTGCACCACCTACCTGCCCCCAAAGGTCACTGAATTTAGAATTTTTTTTTTGAGGGGCAAGGCAAGGCAATTGACTCGCCCAGTACCTGCCAGATCTTATCCATTCTGTCTCTACTACTTCTCTTGAATCAATCACCTTCAAACCATTCGCATGGCCACCAGCCCAGATTAGTCCAGGTACTCATCACTTATTGCCAACACTATTGGAATGCTTCCTGAGTGCTCTCTGTCTCCAGACTTGCACATCTCTAAATGATCCTCTGTGCTGCTGCCAACAATAATCATCCTTCCTCAGGCAGAGGTCTCACCACACCCCTACTCTGCTCAGGAATCTTTGTCGATGGCTTCCATGCCTCTCGGATAAAGTACAAACCCCTCACTTTAGTATTTAAAGCCATGTATAATCTGGCTCCAGTCTAACTATCATGTGACTCCCATTCCTCCACATTGGATTTCAGGCAGACTAGGTCACTCGCTATTTCCTGAACTCAGCATTCAATCTCCCACCTCCATGACTTTGCATACTCAGTTCCTCTTGCCTAGAATTTGCTTCCTTTTTTCTCCATCCACTAGACTCCTTAGCTTCGTTCAACTGAGAAAGTCTTTATTAAGTGTGGCACAATGGATAGAGCATGGGTCCTGGCATCAGGAAGACCTGAGTTCAAATCCAACCTCAAACACTTACTAGCCCTGTGACCCTGAGTGAGTCACTTAGCATCTCTGCCTCAGTTTCCCCACCTGTGAAATGGAAATAATAATGGCACCTAGCTCCCAGGGCTGTGGTGACAATCAAATGTGGTAAGCACTTTATAAATGTTAGCTATCATCCACATGTGGAGAAAGAATTGTGGAGTCTGAACACAGATTAAAGCACACTTTTTCATTTTTTTTTTTTTGCTTTTTTCTTTCTCATAGTTTTTCCCTTTGGTTCTGAGTCTTCTTTACAACATAACTAATGTGTAAATATGCTTAATATGATTGTACACGTATAACTTATATCAGATTGCATGCAATCTTAGGGAAGGAGAAGGGAAGGGAGAGGGGAAAATTTAGGGCTCCAAATCTCATAAAAGTGAATGCTGGAATCTAAAAATAAACAAATAAATAATCAAAAAATAAATGTTCGCTATTATAGTTATTATTATGTACCAGACACTGTGGATTTTTAAAAGTATCTAGCACTGAGGAATTCACATTTTACTGCGGGGAAACAGCATGTATTCATAAAAGTAAATACAAGATACATGCACATAATTTCAGGAGATTCTGAGGGAGCAAGACAAGTCTTTTGTGGAACTTGGCATGAGGTTTGAGGAGAGCCCCCTACCTTTGTTGGTAGTGCTCTCTCCATCTTGAAATTATCTTTCTCTTAATCATTTGTGTACTTGCTGTGTTCCCCTCAAAAGAATATAAATTCCTTGAAGGTAAGGACTTTTTGGTGTTTTGTTTTTCTATCCCTTGCACCTAACAGAACCCGGGGCATTTTTGTTCAGTCTTTTTCAGTCTTGTCCAACTCTTCATGTCTCCATTTGAAGTTTTCTTGACAAAGATTTGCCATTTCTTGCATGATTTGCCATTTCCTTCTCCAGCTCATTTTACAAATGAGAAACTGAGGCAAACAGAGGCAAATGACTTGCCCAGGGTCACACAGCTAATACGTGTCTAAGGGAAGATGAATCTTCCAGATTCCAAGCCTTGCACTCCATCAATTTTGCCACCTAGCTACCCTGATCTGAACATAGTAGGTACCTAATAAAGGCTTACTGAATAAAATGAGATGTCCTAGTTTCCCTTTTTCCCCAAAAACCCAGCAGCTGGAAATGCCTTCTCTCACACCCCATCTTTGTTAACTGCCTCCTACTGACAGGCAAAACATCTTGACTTGCTCATTCCTTCGTTCATTCATACAACACATGTTTAAGACTCATCTCCCTGAGTTCAAATCTGACCTCACTCATTTACTGGATGTGTGACCCTGTGCAAGTCACCTAAACCTTTTTGCCTCAGTTTCTTCATCTGTAAAAATGATCTGGCAAGCAACTCCAGCATATTTGCAAAGAAAAAAACTCAAATGGGGTCCCTGAGTCAAACATGACTTTAAAAATGCACTAAGGAAGCAAAAAAACATAAAGTCTGCTTCAAGGAACTGAAATTCTATTGAAAGTAATACAGTATTTAGACAGACAAATAAGCATCAGATACCTGAAAAAGCAAATATAAAGCAATACCATGGGAGGAAGGCCCCTAACAACTGTGAAGGGCAGGAAAGATCTCAAATAGAAGATGATCCTTAATCTGAGTCTTATAGGGGAGTGGGGAAAAGGCAGAACTGAACAAGGAGTGCATTTCAGGACCAAGTGCATGGTGGGAAATAATGAGCAATGAGCTTGGAAAGGCAGGCAAGAGGCAGATTGTACCCCAGTTTGTATTTGGGTACTTTCTCATATACTGAAATATTTTGAGATTCCCCGAAGTCATTCCCTACATGCTTTGTCATTCCTGGATTTTCTAAGACCTCATTTCCCAGAGTGGTAGGGACAATATTGAGGATTCACTGACCACACATATGAAATAACCCCATGAATGCCAATCCTTAGAGCAGATACATCCTCTAACATTAACAATGCCTAAGAAAGAGTCCCTATTGCCTCCAAGGTAGCAAAGCAAAAATCCGGGAGGGCCAACTCATGTTTCTCAATCCCAGGTTCAGAATCATTTAGAAAATAAAACAGCAGCAAAAAAGGCATCAAGAACAGGATTATAATGGACTCTTGATGTTTAAATAGTTCAGCTTTTGCTGTGGCCTCAAAGTCAGCAATCCCCTGCAGAAGGCCGTCCTCTTGTGATATGTGTTTATAACTCCTGTCAGCAATCATGACGGCTGGCAGGACCAGAAGCCCCCCTGCTGTCCATGTTCAAAGCCTGGAAACTCAGTGACAAGTATTTAAATATTAAATGATGCCTTAGAGCATCTAAGAGGCTTGGGACCCAAATCCGGGTGGAAAATCATAGCCTTTGAGAGAGTTAGGAAAGGGAAGATCAATTGACAGCATGGCCCCCTTTTGGAGGGTGCATAGCAGGAGGGGCAGTTTGCTCTGGAATTGTTGCTGTCAAAACACAATCATGTCTAGGGAAATGCACCCCAAACACAGCCTGGGAATTAGACAGCAGCAATTTGGCCCCCAAAAGAATTTATCACACAAGACATAGTAAATATGATTTTAATGCATCATTTCCATAAGTGCTGCCTGTCTGGATTCTGCCAGAGCATTTGTATTAGATACTGAAGAGATCAGAGGGGATTAGAAAAAGGAGGGGGAAGAGGAGCTTCCTCACTTAACAGGATCCGGGGCCAAGGGGAAACCTGTCTCTCACACAATAGATCCAGCCTGAAGGGCAGGGCTGGAACTCACAATTTTTGCACAAAGGACAGATACCATACACCATGCCTAGGGCCAACCTGCATGAAGTAGGCCTTCATTTGGGAGGTACAGAACATTGTCACATGGCAGGTGTACAGAGACCCCAGGATGCCAGCTCAAGGTCATTTTGTGTGATGGAGGGGGAAATGGAGAGGAGGGGACGAGCCCACCTCAGCCTGCTGTACAGTAGCTTCTTTTCTGTTTTAGTTATTATCACTAACTAGGTGCCTGTTCAATGATGGACATTGAAAGGTGGCCAGATTTGGTGCCCTTAGGCAAAGTCCAAGCTGTCCTTTCCTAGTTAAAGCTCTGCCAAAGAATGTATCTCCATCCGTGTGCCTTACTCTGTGAAGGGTTTGTTGTTCACTTGTTTAAGTCACGTCAACTTTGTGACCCCATTTGGGGTTTTCTTGGCAAAGATACTGGAGTGGTTTGCCATTTCTTGCTCCAACTCATTTTGCAGATGAAGAAACTGAGGCCAACAGGGTGAAGTGACTTGCCCAGGGTCACACAGATAGTAAATGTCTGGGGCCAGACTTGAACTGAGGAAGATGAGTCTTCCTGACTCCAAGGTCATCACTTTATCCATTGTGCCACCTATCAGCCTTCTGTGAAGGGTAGTGAAGTCCAATACATGATTTCTCTCAGGGGTTGTGATTCTGAACTTTAACTCCAAAATTAAAAGGACCCTAAAGGAAGCATAGGGAGAAATTATCTGAATAACATTTTGACTCTCCCTTCTCAGTAAATCTTCCCAGGAAAATTCTACCTTCTGTTTGCTTAGACAATCATACCCACAGATGTCAAACCCAATCACATGCCTCTGAAGACTATGCTGGAGCAAACCTGCCCCTTCTACTCCTAGGAGTCAGATATGTATGGGGTTTCCCTCCAGATTCAAGGTTACTCTTAAAGTCACTATGATCAGAGAAGGCAGGACCCCAAGAAGATGACTTTTAGACATCTGGTGTGAGTGTGTACTTCTGCAGTTTGAGATGTCATTTGGAAAGCTACCATCTTAAATGATCTATATTCTTAGGGCGCCTTGGGCTCAGTTAGGATGATCAGTGGGTCTGTGGCAGCAGGGCTTCAAGGCAGCATGGTACAGTGGAGAGAGGGCTGGATTTAGAGTCAGAGGACCTGAGTTCAAGTCCCAGCTCAGTCATTTACTACCTTGCGACTCTGGACAATATCATTTAGTCTCTCTTGACCTTGGTTTCCCTATCCCTAAAATGAGAGGGCTAAGATGATCTCTAAGGTACTTATGTCTATAAATCTGTGATCCTATAATCTGAAAAATCCTGAAGACTTAAGTGGCAACCAGTGCAGGACTAAGATTGAGATAGAGACAGGAGGCAATTCTGCTTGGTTCATAGAGACTATGTAGTAGAGTAGCTGAGCCTTGACCCCTTGGCTTGTGAGGGAGCCACCAGGTGGGAGGTTCCAGGTGTCAGCGACCTTTTCTTCTTCAACCATGCAGTTATCTGCCTTTGTAGGAAAGACAACCTATCCCACGGGTTATTCATGATTATAGCTACCATTACAATGGTAGCCATTGATAATCACAGTAATAACTGACAACCCACTTCAGCCAGGATGCTTGGTCCCAGGGTCCCTACTCTACTCTCACCCTCCAGTTTGGTCCTTTGCTACATGGATATGCCTTCTTGCATAATTTAGTTGGAAAAAAAATAACCAATAGTCCTTCTAGTAAGCTGGAAGACCACCGGGTCTTCTGCCCTGCCAAGATCTGGAAGGTCCACCAGTCCTTATGAGCTACCCTCCCGCCAGCACAACCTAAGGATTCCCAGGCCTTGCCATTCACCCTAAGCTTGTACCCATGGGACCATTAGGCCTTCCTATCACCCTGCAGCCGAATCCTCCTGTGTGTTGTCTCATCCATAGAGAATATGAAGTGATTAAGAGAAGGAATGATCTCTTTCTGTTTGAATCTCCAGCACTGTATATTATATGTGTGTATATATACACATATGTGTGAGTTTGTCTCTTAGAAGAAAATATCACCATGTGCTGGATGCTGTCTTAACGTATGAGTGAACTGGATTTAAGTGAGGCAGAGTTGTACAAAGTTGTCAGCCTTACTCTCTCTTCTCAGGTCATCAAAGTCTAGTGGCAGGGAAAAAATCAAGATGGCTGGCTATAGCCTGGCTTGCAATGGATGACCTTGGCATCTCCAATGCCTGACCAAACTCTAAGTGTTCTGTAGCACCAGCTTCAGCCCCCTTAATAGACATTGGAACGGATTGCTCTCATCCACCCATTCCATCAGGGAAAGCCTTCATTTGCTTGGGGTAGATACCCCCTAATTCACTGACAGGTTTGAGGCCTATTGGCTACCCTCAACCTGGCTATACAGTTTACCAGGGCATGGCCACTGTAAGCTACAGCTTCTTAGAGTCACAAATGAGAGTTTGGTGAATCAAATGGACACCAAAGGTAGATCAATGGACGTGAGAAGGGCTCAGCAAGCCCTCACACCACAAGTGCTAATCTTCCTGAACACCCCATACATTCTGGCAATGTAAAATATACTATATTAGCTACTACAGCTACTGTTGTTGTTACTTGAATCAGATAGATCAATCACTAGCCCGGGTGTGAAGAGATGGGGCCTGCACCAGGGTAGTAGTATCAGGGAAGAGAAGGAAATATATGTTAGAGATGTTACAAAGGTAAAGCTGATAAGCTTTGGAAATTACTTGCATATGGAAGGGGTGAAGGGGGGGAAGACTCAAGAGCAGCACCTGGGTTGCACGTATGAGTCACTGAGAAGAGTTAGGAAAGTAATAGGAAAGTCAGGAAGAGGAGAAAGTTGGGGGAGGAGAATGAGTTCAGTTTGGGGCGTGTTGAATTTAAGATGTCTACAGGACATCCAATTCAAAATGTCACATAGGCGGTTGGGGAGTCAGCTGAAAAGTTAGGGCTGGATGAGTAGATTTGAGAATCATCAGCATAGAGGGGTCAATTAAGTCCATGGGAAGTGATGAGATCACCCAGTGAAGTCGTATAGGTGGAGAAGAAAAGAGGGCCCAGTACAGAGCCTTGTCTGGCTGAAACGTATTACGTAGAAAGGAGCAATAGGAGATAATGACAAAAAATGTTCTTGGAATTGCTCAGTCCAGTTACACTGTTCACACTGTCCTCCTGGGTAATCTCCCCACTCCTGACACTCGGGACACCATTGTCCCTTGGCCCTTGTCCTGCCCATCTGACTGTCCACACTAGTTTTCTTTCTATTCCTATTCCCAATGCATGCACATCCCAAGGCTCTGGTCTGCAATCTCCCTTAATTCCTCTATATCATGAATTCCTAATCAAAGGTTGAACTCTTCAGAATAATGTTTTTAAATGTATAAAATAAAATCCACAGAATTACAAAGGAAACCAATTATATTTAAATAGTTATCAAAATTTTTTTAATTTACACACCCAAGGTTAAGAATCTTTGCCTATACCTTCTTCCAGTAATCTTATCAACTCCCATGAGATCCATTATATTCTCTATGCAGATGGCTCCCAAGTCTATATTTAGTGCCCTCACTCTCTATAGACTCACTCCCCCAACTCAAACCCATGCTAGGAGGTTGAGATTCCCTAGAGAGGAGGCTGTTACAATTTCCAAGTTTCTGGAAGCAACCCTGTGGGTGGCCACTCCTAACACCAAAGCTCCTGAGCCCGACTAATGTTCTCCCCATTGACAAATCAGTCAGCTGACTCAATCAACTCTCAACAGGGACATAGTCAAAAGGCAAAGTGTGACAATAAGTACATAACATTCTACCCATAAATGTGGGGTACCCTCTCCCCTAAATACTCACAGGGTCCATAAGGAGAATGGGCACAAATTTAAAGTACCATGGCAGCAAGGCACATGGATAAGGAACACTGGTCAAAGTAACTCAGAAGTCTGGCATGATGGGCCTCAAGGCCTTTTCTCAGTCTTGGGCAAGAGAGAGAGACAGACACAGATAGAGACAGAAACAGAGAGCCAGAGACAGAGAGACAGACATATGGAGACAGAGACATGCAGGGACAGAGACAGAGAGACAGGGGAGAGAAAGAAATAGAGAGACAGAGAGTCAAACAGAGGGGTTATATCTGCAATAAGGATTTATATTTAATACCTACTAAGTGTCAGGAACTGTCCTAAGCACTTTACAAACATTACTTCATTTGATCCTCAAATAACTCTGGGAGGTAAGTGCAGTGATTATCCCCATTTTACAGCTGGAGACACTGAGGCAGACAGAGGTAAGGTGAACCGCCTCTGGTCACATGATCATTAAATGTCTGAGAGCATATTCTAACTCGGTTCTTCCTGACCCCAGGCCCAGATCTCCATCTGCTGTGCCACCAAACTCCTTCATGTGCTGGTCATTGGTTGATTATTAGGTTCTCGTGATAACGATGGGGGTTGGAAGACCAGGGAGCTGAGTCTTTGGTCACACAGGTAACAAGTGGCAGAGGCGGAACTCAAACCAAGATCTTCTAAGAATGTTTCTATCACACCACACTGATGTACTAGAAACTGAATACAGTAACCAAGTAAATATCACTGGTGTGCTTGTTAAGAACCTGAGAAATTTGAGTGGCTCGTTGTACTGTTAGAATTGGATCTTGGGTGATAGTTACAGAATGGGCAAGACCAAAGAAGACATACTCACAGAGTCAGGCTATGACTGGTGTTCTGGAAGTGGGAGTAAGGGATGGAGTGTTTTATTCAATAGTCAAGGATGCAGACACATGCCCCTGAAAGTAACTCCTATAATCCTTGAGGTCCTTCACTAGAAGGGAAAAAAAGTAGGAATTGAGACCATTAACAAACGGTCCAAAGGTCCAAATCAAGTCTAAGATCCATGGTACATATGCAGGAATGTGTGGGGAAAGGCAATCAGCAGAAATTCAGACAAGAAAAGAGATGGCATCACAGTAGTCTGGGAAGAGAGGTATAGATTCAATCAATCAAGAAGAGACTGGAGCTCAAAGGGAGGAAAGGACATCTCAGAGGGAGCTGGGAAGAAGGTATGAAGGGCAAAAATCAGTTTAAATAAAACTTGGTGAGAGATCTACTAAGTCATCCCAAGGACAATTAAGGTTGAAGCTAGAAGGCAACAAATAGATGAAAAATGGGAAAGGATCTGCAAATATTTTTATCACATTGGATGTGCGGAGATGGGTTACTATATGAACTGTTGAAGGGGACAACAAGATTGATAAGGTTTCAGAACCTTTTGAGTGTTTGATTAACAGGACTAAGGTACTAGTTAGTCATAAACTCAATCACAGGGACACAAATTAGGAAACTTGAGCTAGAACCAACATGTGTAGCTGGAGTGGAACCAATGAAAAGATAAGCAATACAGTCTCTGGATTGATAATTTCTTATATTCCTGCTGCCTAGAGTTTGATCCCCAAATCTGGGGCAACAGACATCTATAGGTGTCAATGAAGTAGGCTCAGCTAAGTGGGTCCAAGCCCACTTGGGGAGGTTGGGTGGGAAGGAGACAAGCAATTCATAATGGAAAAATGGTAAGGGAGGTGAGTCCTGACCATAGGGCCATAGTATAACATGATTTGGAGCTGGAAGGGACCTAAAAGATTCATGAATTCCAATCCCTTGACTTTATAAGTGATAAAGAAACAGAGATCGAGAAAAACACCATGACTTGTCCAAGGTCTCACAGCTAATACGTAACAGAGTAACAATTCAAACCCCATTCCTCTGATCCCAAATCTAGTAGCCTTTCCACTCCACCATGGGTCTTGCCTCACTCCCTTCTTTCCTTTCCCCACACTCTGCTCATTCCTATTTCATATATGACCAAGAGCCTGAACAGTCAGTCCTAATCCCAAAACAGGCCTGGAAAAAAATTTTCTTCTTTACTTTTCTCTATCTCATCCTTCTGCGTAAATGTCCTATTTTATTTTTTCATAATGTAAGCTTTGTGGTACCATTTCTAAATCTGTTCCTTTAATCTGCATGCCCTGGGGAATCTGTTTACAATTCTCCAATATAGGCTCCCAGGGAGATCTGAGTTCAAAATTCTACCTACAATTCCCTGGAGTTAGATTATGTTAATATCACAGTATCTTAGAGTTGGAAAGGACGAAAAATATTCTCTTGTTCAACCCCCAACTCTGTTCAACAATTCCTTCAATACGCCTAAGCAATAAAGCCAACATTTCCAAGAAATGGAAAGCTCACTACCTCCTTTACAAGGCAGCGCATTTCATCTTCAAACAGCTCTAGCTGTCAGAAAATTCTTCCTTATATTGAGCCCAGATCTGCCCTCCCTTCTATCTAATGGTAATATGATAGAATCAGATCTAGAAAGAAACTTAAAAGTCATCTATTTCAGGACTTCTTAAACTTTTCCCACTCATAATCAGCACTTCTTAAACTCTGGGTCACCACCCACAATTTACTCATTCAAGGATCTCAAAGCCAGATTTTCCTTTTCATGTTTATTTATAACCCAAGCCCTTTGCTAAGACTTAGAATTTGAACAAACATTTACTAAAAGACAGACTATTAAGTGCCAACTAAGAAAAAGCCTCCAAGAAATCTGCTCTGGTCAAAAGTGTTGGATTTAGAGAGTTGGGGAGACATAGAGTAAAATCCCACCTCTGGCTTATATGATCATATGATTATAAATTCAGAGCTGGAAGGGATCTTGCATCCAGCCCTCTTATTTTACAAATGAGGAAACTGAGGACAAACATGGTTAAGTGACTGTGCTGAAGGTCACACAAATAGAAAATAGAAGAGTTAGTTGAGCACCCAGAATTTCTTATTCACAACCCATTGCTCTCTTCACAGCTCCATCTTCTCTCTTCTGGCCAAGTCACCTTGGACTATTCACTTAAACTCTCAAAACCTCAGCCAGGTGATTCCATGGATATTGGAGTTAGGAAAACCTAAAGTTCCAATCTAACTTCAAACATTTTACCTGTCTGAATCAGTATCTTCAACTGCAAAATGGGTTAATAATAGCACGGAGCTCCCAGGTTGTTTTGAGTATCGAATAAGATGATGTTTATAAAGTATTTAGCACAATTCCTGGCACAGAGTAGATGTCTAATAAATGCTTGTTTCCTTCCTTCCTTTTTTCGCCAACTCATGGACAAATTGACTAGGTAACAGAGAGAGCTGGTGCAAGTTAACGGAAGGAGTAACCACACCAGGAAGCCCCGACCCTGATAAAATCATAGCTCTGCTCTGAAGCATTCTGCTAGGTGTTGAGGGGAATGGAAAGATCAACTATTTAATATGTGGATTAATAAAAAGCCTCTGTAAAGAAAAACAAAGATTTAGATAATAAGCATGCAAATAGATTAATGATATAAGCTTAAAACAAACTTGTAACTTGAGTTGAAGGCCACTTGTTCTAATCCAGCCTTACTTTCTTTAGTTCTGCTCTCTGGAACCACATGGAATAACTTCAATCCCTCTTCCCTTGTCATTCCTTCAACTATCCCTTCAACTATTTGAGACTGTCTTATGTCTCCCTCTAAATCTCTTTTCTAGACTGAACATGCCCAGCTCCCTCCACAGCTTCTCGTGGTTTCTAGATCTCTCCCCATCTTGGTTACCTCCTCTAGAAGTCCTGCAACTTGTCGATGAATCTCTTAAAATGTGGCTCCCAGAAGGGGCCACAACACTCCAGATGTGGAGAGAACAGTGAGAGTATATGAAATTGGTTTAGAGAAATGCTTGTATGTGGGAGATTGCTGCAGCAGGTCCTGAAGACTCAGTGACCTCAAGGCCAAGTGGCTGGGGGTTTGTGGATGTAGCCATTCTCAAGTGGACTGATATGAATTCTCCCTTACAAGGTTATTGATCACCACATCAATAATCAGTATTATGTTAGTGGTCTACCTCATAAAGCATGTAGGATCCCATAATGAAGAATTACTAATGAACTGGGAGAATCTACAGTCAGATACAGAGTAAAGAATTAACCCCAGGAAATGCCATTGGCTTGCTGCTCCCTGTAGGATGCAGGCTGAAAAATCGGTAGCAGAAAGACAATAGAAGGTTTAATTCCAAGGCCTCCAGAAGCACCAGAGGGCTTGGAGACATTATCAACAACCTTGGCACTGGGGCATTTCTTGGGGAATTAACTCACTGGGGTTAATGACCCCTGAATTCGCTTCAGGCCATCAACTCTCCAAGCCACTCATTAATCTGTAAGAAGTGCCCCAAGCCTGGTTCATTACTGTCTTATTAGCATATCATTAATTTATAGTAGAACTCAGGGATCATAGATTCCCACGTAGACATGATATTTCTTAAAATACAGAGAATAGAATAATTTCAAACACTAGGAGAGGGGTGGTAATAAATGGGCTTAGAGTTGGGAAGACCTGGTCTCTGAAAGAGCTAATTCAGTGACTGCTGAACAAGAGACATCTTGAACAAGATATGTCAACCTTTGGGATATAGCGGGATGGGAAGAGTTCGTTTATATAGAGATGAAGTAGTCCAGTCCCATTTTTTACTCTCTTCAGGGACAGGATGAGGGTCAGTGTAAATAGCAAAAAAGTACAAATTGAAGGAAATGAATGCATTAACTAGGATTTTGCTTCTCCTATTTGAATATCGACAGAAACAACCAGTGTTCCCCCTAATATTTTTAGGCTCTGAACAGATAGTAGTGCTACATCGGCAACATGATGGACAGAATTCAATGATGCAGTCAAATAAAATTCAAAAAAGATTAATCTGACACGTACTAATGATATGCAAGATAGTTATTGTGCATAAGTTAATTATCCATAAATGATAAGTATTTCAAATAAAGCACAAGCCCACAGAACGTTGGAGCTAGAAGGGTTTTAGATCATCTATTCCAACCTCCTCATTTTACAGATGAGGAGATTCAAGCTCCTCGGGTGAAGTCTGGACAGATGGGCAGAGTGTCAAGGAAGTTGGTGCTGATAGCAGGTGGAAGGGTATAGAGATTACCTGGCATCTGGGAGTTCTGAGAGCAGAAAGCTAGATAGTATTATGGAAAATGGATGGAAATCTGGTTACGATGGGAGTCTAAGGACAGACACATTATAGATATTCAGACTGGCATCTAGGAAGATCAGAGCGATTTGATTAGAGGTTTTGACCAGTAGTAGGAGGCCTGGTGGCAGGCATTAGATAGAAACCCCCAACAAGCAGGCAGTGGGAAGTAGGAAATTTTCGCAGTAATAGAGAACACTACCATGGGGGCTAGGGTTCTGGAACAAGATTCCAATCCTTGAAAAGATTCAAGGATACAAGTCTGTCTGCCATCTGAGTGAACTATGCTATTGGGCAGATGCCAATTCAAGGACTCAGACATCTAGTGGGAAAGAGTTACTCATTCTGGGATAGAAGGTGAGAGCCCAATTACTTGAACTGGTGACAAAGAACCAGAAAAGAAACAAAACTGATTTGACTCTGAGTTTGCCTGGTTTGTGTATTTGGTTCAGTCAATAAACATTTATTAAGTGCCTACTATGTGCTAAGCACTGAGGATACAAAGAAAGACTAAAAGACCATCCCTACCCTCAAAGAGCTCATAATCTTAAGGACCTAGTGCCTATCTTCTCTAGCTCAGATTTTGGTGGAGGAGCAAAGGTGGGAGTCAGGGGGAACCTAAGCCTACATATGAATGCCCTTGGAAGGAAGCTGGTATGACCCAGCATCACACCCCAAGGAAACCTCCAGCCTGGCCCACTCCCAAGGAAAGGCCAGAGTCCTCAGAAAATCAAAGAAAGGACCAATGAACCCAGTGAGCCAGGAGGATGCTTCTATCTCTTCCAGATTAGTTCTGGCTGCTTTTTTCTGAAGAAGTGTTGTCTCTAGCCCATAGGTCTGATAATTAAAATAAACCAACCTTTTATTTCCAAGAATCCAAATGACAATCTCAGCAGCAGAGCAATTAACTCAAACAGTTCCCCTCCACGGTTGTTATTCCCAGCAGTCTCTGTGTCTAATACAGAGCCGCCCAATTACAGACACCAACAGGACTCTTTCAGCTCACACTGTGGGGTCACTGGAACTTGGAGGGTCCCAAAGAGGTCAAAAAGCTCATTCACTGGTTCTTCCAGTTAGCCTTCACTTTGTCTATCTCCTGTGGAATCACACACAGATGGGATGTGCCGTCTAACCCACTCTCCCTGCTCAGAGCCAAATCTACTCTCCCTGGCTCAGAGTTCTGGATCCTGGCAGGGAGTGGAGTACAGGAGAGGAAATGTTGGTCTAGCCATAAGAAGACTGGAGTTTGAGTCTTGACTTTTACAAACTAGGCAAATTCAATTCAATTAGCTTATGAAGTGGCTCCCAAGTGAAAGGAATTGTGCTAGATGTTGGGGATGCCAGGATGAGAACAAACAGCTGGCCCTCAACGAGCTTACATTCTACAAGAGTAGAAATTCTTTACCTGGGGCCAAAGAACTTGTTCTTTAAAACTATTTTGATAACTGTATTTCAGTATAAACTGTGTAACTGCATTTCAGTATATTCGTTCTCCTTTATGATCCTATGAATTTTTATTTTATGTATTTAAAAACATTTTTCTGAGAAGGGGTCCATAGGTTCCATCAGTCTGCCAGAGAAGTCTATGACACATCCCAATACTGGGAGGGTGCCATGGGGATAGGAGTAGGTAAACACAAAATATAGACATATAACAGACTATCTCATGGAGCATGCACAAAGCTGCCCTCCCTATCCCCAACTAAATGCATGTGCTGACTCAGCACTCAAGGACTGGAATGCTTTGAAATGGTGAGGCAATCCCACTATTGACCACAGAGGAGGAAAAGCTCTTGTCTCAATGGATCTTTTAAAAATAAGTGACCATTCTCAAACTCTCCCTTCTATCCCTGTGGCCCAGGCATAGCAGGACTATTTGAGACCCTCTCCAGAGGACTGGTGCTCTTCCCCAGCCCTAAGGGCTCTTATCACATAGCAGCCAAAATTCACATCCTGTGTAGGCAAGCCTGAGCCTGGGTCTCAGAGCCCTGGCTGCCTCTTCTGTTCTGTGTTCCTTCTCAAAGCATAGGTGACTGAATATCAATCTTGAGATGGGCAAGTCTAGGCTTGGAGGACGCCTTGGGTGTTCAAAGGTCAGGAGGTCTTGGCTCCTCACTCGGAGGGGCGGGGGGAGATGGAGGTGCCTTCTCTACAACTATAACTGTATTTGAAGGGATTCCAAGAGGTGGAGATAAGGGGAAGGGAAGAGAACAAGCATTTATGTAGCACCTACTATGTGCCAGACAGTGAGCTAAGTTCTTTATGAATACTATTCATTCAACCCTCACAACAACCCTGGGAGATAGGTGCTATTATCATCCCCATTTTATTGTTGAGGAAAATGAGGCAAAAAGACGTTATGTGACTTGCTTAGGGTCACACAGCTAATAAATGTCTGAGATCAGATTTTCATTCAGGTCTTCCTAACTCCATGCCTGGCACTCTATCCACAGCACCACTTAGCTACCTTATGCTACATTATATCATATCACATTATATATTCTATCATATCATATCATTATATCATATTATATTATTGTATTAAATTATATTATGTCATATTATATTATATTATTTATATATTTGTTATATATTTATTAAATATTATATTGTTTATATTTATTATATATTTTATTCATTATTATATAACTCTTATGTTGTTTATATGTTGATTATAGTTATTCTATAATATCATACTATGTCATGCTATGTCATCTGATGAAATATATGTCATATGGTGACATGTGCTGTGATATGACATTATGCAGCTAGGTGGCACTGTGGGTAGAGTGCTGGGCCTGAAGGAAGGAAGACTTACTTTCTTAAGTTCAAATCTCGCCTCATACCCTTACTAGCTGTGTGATCCTGAGCAAGCCATTTAACCCTGTTTGTCTCAGTTTCTTCATCTACAAAATGAGTCAGAGAAGGAAACAGCAAAATCCTAAATGGGATCATGAAAAGCTGTACACAACTGAAAATGACTCAACAACAACAATAACAAAATATCATATACAAGATTATTCACATACATATAATCTATGTGTATTACATTATATGCATGTATACATATATGTGTATATATGCATGATCTTATTTGAATAAATTTATCAAAAAGGTTTTAAACTAAAAAGGAACCGAGGAAGTAAGAAAATGCTTTATACATATCATATTGCTATTGCTATAGCTAAACATGTACATATACATGTATGTATTTCTGTATGAAGCATTTTCTCTTCTCTTGTTCCTTCTTGGTTTAAAGTCCTTTTGATTAAATTTGCATGACTTCAAACAAATACATTCCTCCTAACCCGTGTTAGATGTACTCTGTCTCTGGCCAAAGGCAATTTAATTTTGAAAATATAGACCCAGGAGTGGAAGTTGATAGAAAGCCCAGAAGTCCATTCTGCTGACCAGAAGGGAACACTCATGAAACTGCTCTTTCAACTCACTAATAATGTTATTGTCAAATCCAATGGCTTTTATCTTGTTGTCTTTCCCAGTTTGACAGCATTTGACACTATCGATCACTCCCTGCTTCTAGATGCTCTTTCCTCCTTGAGATTGCATTAACTCTGAATTGCATTCGTTTTCTTTCCTCTCTGATTACTTATTTTCTGTAATTGCCAATGGTTTGCCTTCTTCCTTCAAGCTTTTAAAAACAGATATCCAATAAGATATAAGATTCTTGAGGGCAGGGACTATCTTGTTTTGCTTTTAAATCTCTTGCACCTAGCACAGCACCTTGTGAATGGTAGGCACTTAATATATGCAGGGTGTCCCAAAAGCCTTGGTGGAGTTTTAAGCTTTAATAAAGTCAGAAGTATTAAGCTTTGATAAATGCTCCAATGTACAAAAAAACTTGAAAGATTAATTATTTAAATTTTAAAATATCATGTTTCATATGAAATTTCAACATACCATGTTTCCCCGATAATAAGACACTGTCTTATTAATTTTTTTGGAAAGAAAAACACCAGAGGGCTTATTTTCAGGGGAGAGCTTATGTTGTCCTGTCTCAGCTCTCCTCCGTGGCACTGCTCTCAATGGCGCCAGCAAGCAAATCACTGTGGAAGAACAGGATGACGCGCTCACTGCTGCAGCTCTGATTGGATGCAGCTCAGACCCGGGGGGGGAGGGAGACGGTGCATACAGAGGGTACCATAATGTAGTGTGTAGTGCAGGGGATCACCTTCACTACAGTAGCAATCTCAATAGGGCTTATTTTCGGGGGAGGGCTTATTTTAGAGGAATCTTACACAGTAAGGGGAGGGCTTATTTTCGGGATAGGTCTTATTATCAGGGAAACACGGTAACCACCTTCTTGTGCTATACATCACTCTAATTAATTTTTAAACCTTATAAAAACTTTCATCACCTGCTATTCATTAAAGAACTACACTATTGGGCAGGTAGGTGGTGCAGGCCCTGGAGTTAGGAGGACCTGCATTCAAATATGGCCTCAGACACTTAACACAAAAAATAGCCATGTGACCTTGGGCAAGTCACTTAACCCCAATTGCCCTCCAAAAAAAAAACCAGAACTGCACTATGATCCCAGGCTTAAGATCATATGAAAAGTGAGATGTTGACATACACATAACAGTTTTGGCAGAATACCACAAGAAAAAATGCAATGGAATTATGTCAGATGACCACGGCAATGGAGCAAGAGAATTTCTTCTACTGGTATCCACCAATCTGACAGAGTATCATCCAGTAACTGTCACATGCATAATTCAGGTTTCTCCACCTTGTTAAAATTAAAAATTTAATTTATATGCAAAATTCACAAAACTAAATAAGCTTTCTTCACTCATTCAGTCATGTCTGACTCTTCACAACCCCCTGGACCAACTATCCATGAGGTTTTCTTGGCAAAGATAATAGAGTGATTTGTCATTTCTTTCTCCAGCTCATTTTCCACTCCAGCTCATTTTTTTTTTTACAGATGAGTAAACTAAGGCCAACAGGATTATGTGACTTGCCCAGGGTCACACGGCTAGTGAGTGTCTGGTATCAGATTTGAACTCTGGTCTTTCTCACTCCAGGTCCAGTGCTCTATCAACTGTGCCAACTAACTGCCTCTAAATAAGTATAAGAGAAATCGAAATAATTAAACTCTCAGATTATGTGTTTCATAAATTTGTAGCATTTATACTTCTGAAACTATTAAAGTTTAAAAGTACACTAAAACTTTTGGAGCATTTTGTATCTATTGAATTTAAGCCACAGTCCAGAAATCCAAATCCCATTCTCAGATATCATTTTTTATTTAAATTAAATTTTTTAAATTGACAAAAATCTATCCCCCTTCTTCAAAAGTAAAAAATAAAAATAAAACCCTTGTTAATAAATATAGAGACCACAGTATAATAAATTCCTGAACTGTTTATGTATGAGAAATATAAATCTCATGGGACACCCTGAGTTCATCACCCCTCTATGAAGAAGTGGGTAGAAAGTTTCATCACTGGTCCTCAAGACTCACAGTTAGTCATTGCATTGATCAGAGCTCAGACACTATCTTCTTAATCAACTAATCACTTCCCTTCTAATTCAATCAATATTCATGATGAAAATTAACCTATCCTAAGTGATTTTAGTTTCTTATCCAAGACTTTATAATCTTTAGCAACAATTCCTAGATTTCTTCTAAGAAGGTCATTTATGCCTGGGGACATCATCAGAAGGATCACTACCTCAATACTCTTTGGGTTGGTTTGCTGTTGTTAGTTGTTGTTGGGGTTTTTTTTAATTTTTTTAAAAGTTACTCACCCAGAGTCACACAGCTAATAAGTACCTGAGGTAAGATTTGAACTCAAGTCCTCCTAACTTCAGGGTTGGTTTTTTTGTCCACTGTGCTACCTAGATTCCCCTTCTGTTTGTTTTGAGGCAATGGGGTTAAATGACTTGCCCAAGGTCACACAGTTAGCAATATTTTTCTCTTCTTCCTCTGACCCTTCTTGTATACATCGTGTCTCCTGGTAATACCCACTGATCCACATCATCATTCATTAGAAGAAAAGCAGCAATTTGTTTTTAGAGTGTCTGGTTCCTTCCTCTTCATGAAGACCCTCCTATCTCTTACCTAACTCCAACCATTCAGGGGTCCTTCTTCTCTTTCTTTTTTCATGCCATATTCTTTCTCCAACCAGCTTAGAATAGGAATAGGAAGCCCTTATGCTTTTTAATATGTTTTAATATCTTTTTTCTTTTGTTTTCACATTCGAAGAACTTCTTCCATTTTTAAATGAATGCTTCGTTTTCCTTTATAACCTGGAAAGTGGAAGTGCCTCTTTACTTTTACCTTCTCAGAGAGAGAACAGCACTTACTCTAAACATAAAACCAGTAATTTGGCTTTAGAAGAAAGACAAACATGATTCACTTTATGCATCTTGCTGGAAAAGTTTTCTGTGTCCTCCATGCTTCCTGGGACTGAAATCATAAATTCTTCATTCTCCAAACTATTGTTCCCATTTTACAGATGAAGAAAGTAAAGTGTAAAAAGAAACTACAGTGGGATTATGGTATTCATTGGGAATAGGTATGGGCAGGGTCGGTGTAGTGGAAAGAGCACTGGATTTTGGGGTTATAAATTCAACTTTGTTATTTGCTAGCATCATGGATGTAAAGCTGCAATAGAATTCAGGGGCCATCTAGTTTGACACCCGCTACTTTAGAGATGAAGAAACAGACTCAGAAAGATGAACTGATTTGCCCAAGGTCACACTAGTAATAAGAATCAGAGATGGAATTTGAAGTTAGATCTTCTGTCTCCAAAGTCCGTATTCTTTCCCTTGTGCCATGCTATCTCTTAACTAGGTAATGGACTTGGGGTAAATCAGAAATTTACTGGTCCTCAATTTCACCCTTTGGAAAACCAGTGTAAGCTATTGTAGTTGCCTTACCTAAATTAGGAGGCTGTCATTAAACACAAATAAAATACCTCATGTAAAATGATTTTTTATAGTTAGAGATATCCTAGCTATTATAGATGTCACAATGGTGGTGTCTGCCATAAATTTACAAATAATATTTACAAAAAAATCCATTGTTTACCAAATTGTTATTGGCTTCTCCCTCTCTTTCCTCACCTACTGATAATCTATAACCTCCTGCTTTCTCCTTAGTATCACAGAATCACAGATTTAGTTCTAGAAAGAATCTTATAAGCCATCTAATCTAACCCCCTCAATTTTACAGATGCAGAAACTGAGACCCAGAGAGATGTCACCCAAGTAATAAATAGTAGAGTCAGGATTTGAACCCAGGTCCTCTGATCTCAAATCTCATACTCTCCCCACTGTACCATGTTGCTTCTCCCAAATCATTACAAAGCTTCCTCAACTCCACAGCCTAGCTGAAACCAAACTTAAACCCAAATGCATTGTCAGGTATACTTATGGCAACTGTATGTCTAGGAGAATCCCAATTTCAAATATGTTCCCTATAGTCCCCATAAACCATCAGAATGTCCTGGAAATCCCAATATTTCAGCAAATAGTAACTTAATGAATCAAGGCAGTGTTATAGTAAAAAAAAGTGTTTGTCACATATGATGGAGAGTCATAAAAGATGGAGAAGTACAAGCCAAAGATGTATTGCTATTATTCATAAAAATATGAGCACACTCATCCATATTATATATGTCTATAGTTAGGTCTTTTATATGAAAGGCAGCCTAGTATACTGGGAAAGGTGCTTGATGTGTAGCCAAAGATCATATCCTAGCTCTTATTGGCTATGTGGCCATGGCTAATATCTCTGAGCCTCGATTTCCTTATCCATAAAATGGGGGTAATACTTAGATTCACTACCTGTATTACAGGGGAAATTTCTTATTGGGCAAAATTTCTGTAAACCTTAAAATGTTATATAAATGAGCCTAGTAATTAATGTATATGTATGGCACAAGGATGGGATGCCCATGCAGGTGATTGGCTGTGACTCTAGACAATCCAGGAGTGCTGGAGCTGATAGCCAAATTAACACTGGACCAGAATAAGTTGTCTGAGTCAACTCAGTGTTCTCCACAGGTGTCCCTTAGACTAAGTTACTGTGATTTTAAAAAGTTCAAGAGACATTGTTTCTGACATAAAGAAACATTTTATTAATAAAGTTAGGAATCAGGTTAATAATAAAATATAAAAAAGAATAATAAAAGGATAAGATTAATAAAATAATAATAAAAATAATATTATAAATTAATAAATTAAAAATAGTAATAAGGCTAATAATAAAAGAGGTCAGTGGCACTCTTCAATGGCAAAGATCCCTCATGGCAGTTGGCTCTGTTTAGATGCCCTTGAAAGAGTGGGTGTTCTGAGGGTAACAATCAACTCTGATTGGTTAGCATTTAATGAGAGGATGAATATTACAATGAGAGATGGGTTATATTACAACAAGGGTCTTGAGGTATGTGAATTAGATCATCCAAGTCTTGGTCAAAAAGACATCAATTTCCATAACACCTGTCTGACAAAAGGGAGAATCTACATCTTCCCAGACCTGTCTCTTACTGTCTTTGACTAGATCTTAACCTGGGTAAATCTTTGAGAAAGATTTCCCACACTGGTTGAATTCTGATTGAGGAAGTAGAAAAGGAGAAAGATCTTGGTCCTGGTTCAATAATTAGTTATTAATAAAAGGGAGAAATTTCTCTTATTATCTAACTCATGTATCTTCAGTCAAAGTTCTACCATCCCAAGGTTTGGGAGTAGGATAAGTCTCTCTAAGGGCAGCCATGATCAACATCATGAAATGGGAAGAAAAAAGGATCTGGTGTCAGGGGGATGTGGGTTCAAATCTCACTAGCTTTGTGACTTTGGGTAAATCATTTAATGTCTCTGGCCTTCAGCTTCTTCATCTATAAAAAGAGATAATTTGTCTAGATGATATCTGTGATCTTTTCCAACCCTAACTGCTATGACCTACCCACAGGATAACCAAAGTTCTTTCTACATTGTGATCAGCCAAGAATGAAAACAGACTTGTTTGCTCAGCACACTCTTGGACTCCCTCATACCCAATTTGGGATTCTGAGATAAAGAGTTGGGAATTATCTCAGAAACCATCTAGTTCAACCCATCCTTTTAATGAAAATGAAGCTGAGGCCCAGGAAGGTTAAGAGATTTTTCAGGGCAGAGCCAAGATGGTGACATAGAATCAGGAAAACTCCCTGAGCTCTCCCCATAACCTATACCTATATAACCAAACACCTATAAAATATGATTCTAAACAAACTTTAGAGCTACAGAACCTACAAATTGACAGAGAGAAACAAATCTCCCATTGAAGGCAGCCCAGCAGGCCGGCAGGAAGGGTCCATCACAGTGCACTGGGAGCAGAGCCAAGCCCCAAGTGAGCCCGTGGTTTTAGCCCCAGGGTGGCCCCAACCAGCAGTGACTGGAGCAGACTTCAGGAGAGAGGATCACCAGCAGCTATGGCGGTTTCCAGATTTATCAACCCATAAATGCCAAAGACAAGGTTAAGGTCAGTGTGCAACTTTGTAAGAACAGGGGGACCAAGAGGGAGGTCTGGACACTGTCCCTGGGGCAAGAAGGCAAGGAGAGGTAGAGGCACTGTGGCCATGCAGACGACTCCATGTGGCTGCTTCAGAGCTCCTGGACTGCAGATTAGAGGGGGACCAAGTGACCATTCAGAGGGTAATTGATCTTGCTTTAACCTGCTTGGATCTGGATCGTGATCTTGGGTAGAGGTCTTGGGATGTGTGACCAGTGACCCAGAGCTTGTGGGGGCTGTAAAGAGGGCACCCAACTAACAGCTCCAGCAGCTGCAAAAACCTCAGCTATTTGGGACAAAGCTCTCCTCTCTGGAAGCAGAGTTCTGCTGTGGCAAAAAGCTCAAAAGTCAAGTAATTGAGTGGCAACATGAACAAGCAAAGGAAGCAAAGCAAGCACAGCAATCAAACTTTAGATTCCTTTTGGGGGGGACAAAAAGCATCAAAGCATGGAATGGGAGGAAAACAACAAAGTCAGAACTCCTGCACCAAAAGCTTCCAAGAAAAATATGAATTGATTACAATACATAGAGGAGCTTAAGAAGGATTCTGAAAATCAAGTAAGAGAAGTGGAGGAAAAATTGGGAAGAGAAATGAGAATCATGCAAGAAAGTCATGAAAAGAGAGCTAACAACTTGACTAAAGAAAATAACACCTTAAAAAATAGACTAACTCAAATGGCAAAAGAGGTTCAAAATGCCAATGAAAAGCCAAATTTGCCAGATGGAAAAAAGAATTTCAAAAGCTCACTGAAGAGAATAATTCCTTCAGAATTCGATTGGAGTAAATGGAAGCTAATGACTTTATGAGAAATCAAGATACTATAAAACAGATCCAAACAAATGAAAAAATAGAAGGCAATGTGAAATATCTCATTGGGAAAACCACTGATCTGGAAAATAGATCCAGGAGAGATAATTTTAAAATTATTGGACTACCTGAAAACCATGATCAAAAAAAGAACCCAAAACTCATCCTTCAAGAAATTCTCAAGAAAAAAATGCCCTGATATTTTAGAACCAGAGGGCAAAATAGAAATTGAAAGAATTCACCGATCACCTCTTGAAAAAGATCCCAAAAAGAAAACTTCTAGGAATATTATAGCCAGATTCCAGAGTTCCCAGATAAAGGAGAAAATATTACAAGCAGTCAAGAAGAAACAATTTGAATACTGTGGAAACACAATCAGGATAACACAAGATCTAGCAGCTTCTACATTAAGGAATCAAAGAGCTTGGAATATGATATTCTGGAGTTCAAAGGAGCTAGGATTAAAAACAAGAATCATCTATCCAGCAAAACTGAGTATAATGTTTCAGGGAAAAGTATGGTCATTCAATGAAATAGAGGACTTTCAAGCA
>NW_027185627.1:2250195-2250523 GCF_028583685.1 Petaurus breviceps papuanus
GGAAAATATGGTCATTCAATGAAATAGAGGACTTTCAAGCATTCTTACTGAAAAACCAGAGTTGAATAGAAAATTTGACATTCAGATACAAGAAGCAAGAGAAGCATGAGAAGGTAAACGGGGAAAAGAAATCATAAAGAACTTATAAAAGTTTAACTATTTACATGCCTACATGGAAAAACAATAATTGTAACTTATGAAACTTTTCTCAGTATGAGGATAGTTGAAGGGAATATAAATGTGTGTATATATATACATATATATGTATACATACATATATGTCTATATAGGAGGGTATATGTGCATATGAATACATATGTGAGTGTGT
>NW_027185627.1:2255923-2280558 GCF_028583685.1 Petaurus breviceps papuanus
CTTACCTTCCCCCTCCAGAAAGCAAAAAAAAAAAAAAAAAAAAAAAAACTGTTAAAACATAAAAAAATAAATAATTAAACAACTACTTTATACCAGGCACTGAGCTAAGTGCTGGGGAGCACTTAAAAAAGAGGCAAAAGACAGTCCCTGCCCTCAAGAAGTTTACAATCTAATGGAGGAGACAACATGCAAACTAATATATAAAAAGCAAGCTGTATATAGTAGGAAAAAGAGATGGTATTAGAATTAAGAGAGGTAGAGGAAGACTTCCAGTAAAAGATGAGATTTTAATTGGCACTTAAAGAAAACCAGGGCTGTCAGTAGGCAGAGAGAGTAAAGGAAGAAGCGCATTTCAAGCATTGGGAACAGTCAGAGAAAACACACAGAGACAAGAGATGGGCTGTCTTATTTGTTGAACAACCAGGGGGTCATCACTAGATAAAAGAGTACACATCAGGGAATAAGGTGCAACAGATTGGAAGGGTAGGAGGGGGCTGAGATCTGGAGGTTTTTGATTGCCAGAGAATTTTTAATTTGATCCTGGAGGTAATAGGGAGCCAGTGGAGTTTATGGAGTGGAAGGGTGAAATTGACCTGAACTTTAGGAAAATCACGTTCATGGCTGAATGGAAGACAGATGGGAGTGAGGGATGACTTGAAAGAGGCAGACACACCAGAATAGTCCTGGCATGAGGTGACAAGGACCTGCACTAGAGTGGTGGCTGTGTCAGAGGAGAGAACAGGACATATTTGAGATGTTGCAAAGTTGAAATCAATAGGTCATGGCAACAACTGGAATATGGATGGAGGGTAAGAGACAGTGAGGCGTATAGGATGAAATGTGATCTTGAGAGACTGGGAGGATGGTGTTTGGAGGAAAGATGAGTTTGGTTTTGGAAATGTTGAGTTTAAGATAGCTACTGGATACCCAAGTTTGAGATATCTGAAAGGCAGTTGGAGATGCAAGACTAAAGGTCAGCAGAGAATTGGGGGCAGGATGGGTAAATTTGAGAATTATCAATATGAAGGCTGAAGAGATCACCAAGTAAAGTAGTATTGAGGCAGAAAAGGAGAGGAACCCTGATGGTTCGAGGTTCCATCCTCAGGAAGAACCCTGAGAAACACCTGTGGCTCAAGGGAGTGATCTGGAGGAGAATCCAGCAAAGGAGATCCAAAAGCGATCACGTAAGTAGGACGAGAAGCAAGGGAAGGTGATGTCCTTAAAAACCTAGGCAGAAGAGATCATCAAGGAGAAGAGAGTGATCAATAGTGTCGAAGACCGCAGAGAGGACAAGGAGAATGAGGTAAAGAAAAGGCCACTGGATTTGGCAACTAAGAGATCATGAGTAATCACTAGTAAGAGGAAACAGCTTTAAAATATAATCATTTTTGACATACAAAATGACTGTCATATGTTTATTATTGCCCAATGAATAGTTATGGAGAGGACTGGAGACTCAGAAAAGGGACGCCTCCATGTAAATGGACCTAGAGTCAGAGAGCATAGGGTTAAATTTGGGCTCTGACACATTACCTGTGTCACCTTGGGCAAGTCATTTTGAGCCTCAGTTTTCTCATCTGTAAAAATGAGAGGAACTAGAGACTATAAGGTCTCTTTCTGTTCTAAATATATGAGCATATGATCTTCTTCAATCTCTTTGTCTTATTTCTCTCATCTGCAAATGGGCTCTTTGCCTTTCTTCATCATTGTATGTTGGTCTGTCTGTCACAGTCCTACTGTCTCTCCCTGCCCACTCCATCCCTTTACTCAGTTATTCAAGTAATGTTCAAGCCCTAAAGAGGTGATTAAGATGAGGAAGGACCACAAGCTTAGAACTGGAAGAAATATCAGAGGTCATCTCATCGAATCTCCTAATTTTACAGGTAAGGAAACTGAGGCCCAAAGAGGTTAAATGATTTCCCCAAGGCTACAGAACGTTAAGTATCTTATCCACCTACTGTAAACTCCATGAGGTCAGGGACTATGTTTTATCTAAATGTTATATCTCTGCCAATGCCATAGAATGCTCTCCACAGCATTCACTTAATAAATGTTTGCAGTGAATTGAACTGACTTTCCTGACTTGCGCTTATAGCCTGGCCTATCCCTGCACATGGTACAGCTGAGTTTGGAGAGGGCAATAAATGGCAAAGCCACAAATCAAACCCAAATCCTCTGACTCCAGATGTAGTATTCTTACTGCTACCCCCCTCAGACTCTGGACATGCCCAGAATCAGCCCTTAGGGTTATCCAAAGGAGAGATAGATGGTGAACTAAAATCGATAATTAAAAATATTTCAATGGTTATCCAAAGGAGAGATAGATGGTGAACCAAAATAGATTACTAAAAATATTTCAATGCTAAGTGGTTTGCCCTTTGTTGATAGACCCCTGTTTGGAGTTTTTCCAATGTTTTATTCCATTCAATTATCTATGAGACACTTGGAATATTTAATTAGAATATAGCCCAGGATATTAAGCTTTCTAGAAAACCAGCATTTCATGGCTCTGTCTTCAAAACCTATTATTTTTCTCAATTATTTTTCCCTCCATCCTACATATTCCAGGGCTCCTATCTGAAAGGAGAGCAGCTGAGCACAGTGGATTCCATGACAAATTCCCTTTCATAAAATACTCCCACACTCAAATGTTATGTTCCAGGAGACTAGTTCTGTGATGCAGATATTCATTTGTATTCTGCTTTTCTATTAGAGAGTAAGCTCCCAGCCTGATTGCTAAGAGACTTTAAAAATATATGTATTAAATAGTGAATTTACCATGCCCAGCATGCATGGCCAGAGCTTGCCTGACTTTTGGAGCCACCTCCCAGGTCCTGTGAGCATCTGAAGTACATCTGAAAATTGCAGGAGTGAATTCAGTGTAACCCTTCAGGGGCTAACTAAGCAAATTTGCCTAATGAGAAGGAGATTCCAAGGGAAGTCCTGACTGTTCCGGAGGGTACAGAGACAGATGTGGGACTTATCTGCCCAGAAAGAAGCTTTGGGATGACAATGACAACTATAATGCCAATTATGACATTTATATAGGGCTTTCCTAGTTTGGTGGAAAGATTTGGGGTCAGATAATCTAGATTTAAGACCCAACCCTATTACTACCTATATGACCTTGGGCAATCACTAAACCTCTCTGGGCTTTAATTACCTCCTTTAAAATACAAGAAATCCCCAAAGTCTTGGTGTAGTTAAGCTTTAATAGATTAGACACTTATGGGGAGCTCCAGCATTAGGGGAAATTGAGATCATTCTTAAGGCTACTTTGAGCTCTAATGGTTTATGTTGTGATTATATATTATAGCACATGATAAGCAGGAGTAGCCCTAGGATTTGGGTTCTTCAATTCAACAATTATTGATATGTACTGTCTACATAGCACCATGTGAAGCAATGAAGGAGATGACAAAAATAGTGGGTTTTTATACCAGGTGCCCCAACAGTTGTAACATAACTCTTTTTGTTTGGTTTGGTTTTAGTGTTTTGTAGGGCAGTTCCAAACTTTAAACTGCACTAAGACTGTCTTTGACATAGAAGCAGAATACAAATGAAAATCCACATCATGGAACTTGTCTCCCAGAACATAACATTTTTAAATTTCAAACTGCACTAAGACTTTTGGGGACAGTTTGTAGAATGCTTTAAGATTTCTATATATTAAAAAAATTTAAAAATTTTTTAAAATATCTCTATACATTACCATGTTATACCCTCACATCAATCCTATAAGCAGTATAGTTATGATTATCCCCATTTAACAGATAAGAAAATTGAGACTCAGTTATGTTAGATACTCATGGCCACACAGCTCATTTTGGGAGACAGGATTTGAACCTACATCTCAACTAAGTGCAAGTCATATTCTTTCCACTATATCAGGTTAGATAAGAAATATTTCCTGTCCTCAAGGAGCTAGCAGTCTAGTAGGGGATAATACTAGGGAAATGTAATAGAAGTTATTTAATTGATAAAAGGAGATACCAGACAGATAAACTCCTAATGATGAAAGTTGGCACATTCTCTGCAATTTATAATCTTAGAAAATCAACTAAAGCACTGAAATGTTTGATGATTGCCTAAGATCACACAGTGATCAGTACTTGAACCAAGGTTTTCTTGGTTCTAAGGCTGGCTCTCTATCCATTGAATTGCACTGCCTCTCCCTAAGAGGAGAATAATACACCACCACAAATAATTATGATGCCCCAAATTATAGGATCGTGGCTTTTTTATATTTAAAGCTGGAAAGAACCTGAAAGGTCAACTAGTCCAAACCCTAATTTGACAGAGAGACTAATGTGTCCAAGTACCATATGGCATGTATCTAAGAAAGTTGCAAACATTGTGCATATGAGATTTGAAAGGGGAAAAGTCCCTACTAGCAGAAGATATCAGGGAAGGCAACTTGGAGCAGATGGGCTTTGTGGTTAGCCTTCCTTCAAAGAAAATGGAAGCATTCAACTGGTGAAGAGGGGAAGAAAGACATTTCAGGCAATGAGAACTGTAAACAAAAGGAAAGAGGTGGAAAAATTTGGCAAGAAACTGAAAGAATTGTCCAACTTGACCTGGGTGTTGTTATGTGGAGAGTGAAATAATAAGAGATAAGGCAGAAGAGATAGGTATGAACTCCCTACCTTTCTAAGCCAGGGAAATCTAGGGAAGGAATGATTAATTCCATTTTACAGATAAAGAAACAAAGGCTCAGAAAGGGTATGTGCTAAGAGCCCTACTGCCTTTCTCTCAGAACTATCTTGATCATGTAAGTAATTTCCCCTATTCTTTATTGCTGAAAGTTATCATGCCATAGAGGCTTGGGTGCTAGATTTGGAGTCAGGACACATCTTCCAGTCTAGCCCTAACTCTTACCTTAACTTCAACCATGAACTAGTCACTTAACCCCTCTAAGCCTCAGTTTCCATATCTTTAAAATAAAATAATAATATTTGAAATATCTCCCTAAAGTGTTGTGAGGCTCAATGTATATTGAACACTTTCTAAGCTTCAAAGAATTCTATAAATATCTGTTTATCTCCCATCATTCCCCCCTACTAGCCTGCTCGGGTACTAGTCATCCCTTCTTCCTGGAATACAGTCTGTACAGACTGTGCTTAATGCAAATGTAACACTTGGCTGACAAAACAAAGATGTATGAGGAATGCTGACCTCTCAGGGATGGTCTGAGGTGGGCAGAAGGTGGGAGCTCTGTGACTCATGACAGAAGTTAGAACAGCTGCAAGAGACCTGACAGAGTGGTGGAACAGGAATTAGGAAATCTCAGAAACACATATGTCAGCTTTTCAGGGAATAAGTTTCTGGCCTATTGACACCAATGAGAAGGGCCTTTTTTCATTTTAGAAAAATGATAAGTCTTGGTTATTTTGATGAGGGCTAAATTGAACTCACAGATTAGTGTAATCTCCTAGAAAACTGTGGGAATGGATGTGTTTAAAGCATTGTTCTGGGGATTCAGGAGCAGGCTAGTCCCAAGTCTTTATCACCATTACTTAACATCTAGGGCACATCCCAACATTTCTGGGTCAGTCCTGCTTGTCTCCATTTATATCTCTCTAACCAAGGACCTCTGAAGATCAGAGTGGCTCATCTAGGTTCTGCCTCCAGAGTGACAAGTGATATTCCATTCCAAGGGACAGAGCTGAAAAGGCTATCAGGAGTTTGTTTTCAGCTATACTGAGTGATCTCTGTAAGTACAAAGTCCATCTAGTGATGCATATAAGTAAGTCATTTGTAGCTTATAGTCTCAAAGAGTAACTTGGGTGCATTGAAACGTCAACCAGCTTGCCCATTGTCATACAGTTTGTTTCAGAAACAGGATTTGCAGATCTTCCTGGCTCCAAAGCAAGTGCCCTATCTAGTATGCCAGGGGTGGGGAACCTGTGGCCTTGAGGCCACATGTGGTCCTCTAGGCCCTGAAGTATAGCCCTTTGACTGTGTCCTGAAGTGTGGCCTCAAGGCCACAGGTTCTGCACTTCTGTACTATGCCATTCAGATTCTCTGTAGAGACCAATTATTCCTTTTTAATAACTCCACAGTGTTGGAACTTGTGTTAAGAGAGACTAGATTAAAAAAGCAAGTTAAGTCTGACATTCTAATTCAATCAAATTTAAACATTTATTAAGTAGTTACCATGTTTGGAACATGCTAGTGAGTGCTTAGAAGAAATTTAATGAAACATGGCCCCTTCCATCCTGGAGCTATAATTCTAAGAGGGTGATGAGATACATATTCAAACAAATATATTAAATGATACTAAGTAAGTGCATTTAGAGAGGTGCAAAAAGCAGAGCAAAAAAGCAAAATAGCTGTCTGATGAGGCTTTACAAATAGCTCAGGAAAGAAGAAAAGCAAAAGGTAAGAGGGAAAGAAAGGGAAAGATATACCCAACTGAAGGCGGAATGCCAGATAATAGCAAGGAGAGATAGATGAGCAATGCAAAGAAACAAGAAAACAGGAGAATTCAAAGATAGGAGATCTCTTTGAGAAAATCAGAAATATCAAGGAACTGTTTCATGCAAAAGTAGGCATGATAAAATAATGATATGGACTTAACAAAAGGAGAAAATAAGAAGAAGAGATGGCAAAAATATACAGAAAACCATACAAGAAAAATCTTAACATCACTGATAACCACAATGGTGTGGTTACTAATCTAGAGTCAGACATCTTGGAAAATGAAGCCAAGTGGGCCTTAGGAAGCATTGCTAACAAGAAGGCTAGTGGAAGTGATGGAATTCCAGCTGAGTTATTTAAAACCCTAAAAGATGATGCTATTAAAGTATCGCATTCAATATGCCAGCAAATTTGGAAAACTCAACAATGGCCACTGGCTTGGAAAAGATCAGTTTATATTACAATTCTAAAGTAGGGCCATGTCAAAGGATGTTCAAAATACCATACAGTTGGACTTACTTCACACAACATCAAGGTTAAACTTAAGATTCTGCAAGTTAGGCTTCAGCAATATGTGAACCAAGAATTACCAGAAGAGCAGTCTGGTTTTTGAAGAGGCAGAGAAACTAGAGACCAAATTGACCACATTCACTGGATTATGGAGAAAGCAAGGGAATTCCAGAAAACCATCTACATCTACTTCATTGACTACACTAAAGCCTTTGGCTGTGTAGACCACACCAAAATGTAGCAAGCTCTCAAAGAGATAGCAGTACCAGATCATCTTACTTGTCTCCTGAGGAACCTGTGTTCAGGTCAAGAAGCAACAGTTAGAACCAAACATGGAACAACTGATTGGTTTAAAATTGGAAAAGTATGACAAGTCTGTATATTGTCACCATATTGATTTAACTTGTGTGCAGAAAATATCATGCAAAATGCCAGGATGGACAAATCAAAGGCTGGAATTAAGGTTGCTGGAAGACATATCAACCATCTAAGATATGCAGATGACACAACTCTGACAGCAGAAAGTGAAGAAGAATTAAGAAACTTCTTGATGAGGGTGAAAGAGGGGAGTGTAAAAACTGGATTGAAGTTTAACATCAAAAACCTGAGTTCTTGGCAATTGGTCTATCACTTCCTGGCAAATAGAGGGAGAAGAAATGGAAGTAGGGTCAAATTTTATATTCTTGGGCTCAAAGGTCACTGCAGACAGTGACTGCAGCCATGAAATTTTAAAATGTTTGCTCCTTGAAAGGAAAGCTATGGCAAATCTGGACAGCATAAAAAAAAGAAGAGACATCACCTTGCCCACAAGGATCCATATAGTCAAAGTTAATAGTTTTTTTTCTAGTAGCAATGTGTGTCCATGAGGGTTGGATTGTAGGGAGACCGGAGTCCAAAAAAATTGACACTTTCAAATTGTGGTACTGGAGAAGATTTTCCAAGGGGCAGTAAGGAGATCAAATCAGTCAATGCTTAAAGAAGTACATTCATATTATTCATTGGAAAATAAAATACTTAAGCTTAAGCTTAAATACTTTGGTCACATTGAAAACATGGGACTCCTTGGAATAGATCTTGATGTTGGGAAAGATTAAAGGCAAAAGGAAAAGGCGATGACAGAAGATGAGATGGATACATAATGTAATGGAAAAAAAATGAAAATGAACTTGGACAGACTTAAAGAGATGTGGGGGGTAAGAGTGACTCTTTCTATGGTTCATGGGGTCACAAAGAATCAGACATGATTGAGGACTAAACAGCAACAAATAATAATGACAAAAATCCAAGTACATGGTTTTCATCAGGGAAAATCAAAGAAGACTTCATGGAGGAGGTATTATCTGATCTAGGGTTCAACAGTTCCTAAATCACCCAGAAACACAGAGAGGAGGAACGTTTCAGATACAGGAAACAACATGAGCAAAGAAAAACAAAGGCTGGGGGGACTGGATTGCTTGGTAGACAGAGAGTAGTTACATTTGGTGGCAACTTAGCATTTGTTGAAAAGGGCAATATGAGGTAAGGTTATTAAGGGAAGATGACACTAGATTGTGGTGGGTTTTCAATGACAGACAAAGCAGTTTGAATATTTCTTGGTAGGCTGTGGAGAACCATTGAAGAGTTTTAAGAATGCCAGTACCCTGAACAGCTCAAGTTTCAGTCACCCCCTACCCATCTATGCCAAAATACAGTTTTCTGTTTGACATTTCAAGGCTTTCAAAATCCGGTTCTAATCTATTTTTCCAAACTGATCACACATAACTCCTCCTCACACACTCTATGTTTCAGTCAAACTATTTGCTCTTCCCTCTATATAACATTTTATCACTGGCACCTCTATCTATGCCTTTGTCCTCCATGTCCAGAATATTGTCCAACCTCCACCTTGGAAAATCCCTGCTTTCTTTTAAGGCACAGTTCAAGTACCTACTCCTACAAGAGGCCTTTTCTGATGCCCCCAGTTATCAAGGCTCTCTTTCCCTGCCAAATTGCTTTGTATTTACTCTGTGTAGACCTCGTGTATGCTTTTCTGTGTAGATGTTCTCTGCCACCACCACCACCTTCAACAGAATGTAAGCTCCTAGAAGATAGGGAATGCTTGTTTTTCTATTTTTGTATCCCCAGAATCTATCATTCCAGGTCTGTTTTAGTCAGGAAAGGTTGGGGTAGACACCCTATTTGTCCTTCTTTATCTTATTATCTCAGTGAATAGGGTGCCTAACTTGGAGTCAGAAAGATTTTATATCAAATCCTGGCCTAGACACACATTTAGCTGCATGATCCTGGGCAAGTCACTTAACCTCTATGAACCTCAGTTTCTTCATTTGTAAACATGAGGACAATAATCTCACCTGCTCCATATCCTTGTTGTAAGAATCAAATGAGATAACACATGTAAAGCACTTTTCAAAACTTAAAGAACTACATAAATGCTAGACATTATCTCATAATATTCTACTCCACACACAGTATATTCCAGGTAAACTTGACAACTCTGTTACCCATATTGACCTTGTCATGTAACAGACATTTAAAATCTTGTTGAAACTTACCCCTGAGGAAGAAATAAAAAAAATATACCTCTCTCCCTTCATTGGAGAGGTGGAAGATTATGTGTGTGAAACTGTATATACTGTCAGGCTCAAATAATGTACTTTCTTTTTCCCCTTGATTTCTTTTTTCATTCTTTATTAGAAGGGATGGGTCGATGTGGAGGCAAGAGGGAAGGAATATATTTAGAAATGAAGCTAATTTTAAAACTACGTACATCAATATAAATTTTACAAATTAAATTTTTAAAAATAAATACTGGTTGAATTGAATTGAATATGCATAAAGAAAATTATCATAGCAACAGCAGGAAGGATGCATTAGATAGGAAAAGAATAGGGACAAGAAGTTCTTTTAGGCCTATTGTATTTGGACAGCAGCATATTGTCTATGAAAGCAGCGAGGACATCAAGCCCAGGCCCATGTTGGCCTCCTCTGGCTTGTAGCATTCAGGCCAACTGCCCCTGGTCTCCACACCAAAGACCAATCTAAAATTCTGTCTAGTATTAATATCCATGTTCAATTCAGACAGCAAATGATTTCGAGACCTGATAGAGCTCAGGTCACCAGTTTGTCTCTGAGGGAAAGGTCTGCTGCTTAACCCTGAAACAAGTAAATAAATCCATGAATAAGTGAACAAATAAACAAACAAAAACATAGTTTTCCAGCAAAGGAAGCTTTTCATGCTTCCAGAGGTGTCTCCTGAGATTCCCTCTCCCTGAGAGGAGAATCTCACCTTCAGGGATACCTCTTTGTCTCCCACAGAGGAGATTGCTGCCTGCCAGGCTCCCAGAACCAAGGAGCAGAGAAAGAAGGGAGCCAGTCAACCAGTAGCATCCAGAATCCCTCTGTGTTCTCACTACATCTGCTACCAACCAAGATCTGTGGCAGTTTCCTTTGTGAATTACGTTCTCTCCCATTTGCTGTCCATGGTACCAATTTTTGGCAAGGGGTTGAAGATGACCCCCACCAGGCATCATAATGAGGTGGAAAGAGAACTGATTTGGAGTCATACTCTTTCTCTGTCACTTACTACTTGTTACACAAGGAAAGTCACTGAACTCTGCTGGGCCTCTGTTTCTTCCTCTGTAAAATGAAGGAGTTAGGCTAGACTTCCATTATCCCCTCCAGTTCTGTATCTATGATCATATGGTAAGCTACCCAGTTAGAGGCAACTGAATTTGACATCACCAGATTCTGGTTGCAGGATTAGGATCTAGCTAGGGTTAATATAAACCATCCTGTTTTAGGGGAAGGGGATTAATTCATATTAGTCAATAGCATCACTGTGAACTTGCTCTGACAAATCAAAGAGAACTGCCTCTTCTGTCAAAATTTTATCAAGGAATTCTTGGATTGCTCATAATATCAAAGAAGCTCAAAGAAGCAACACCTGGGGGGTGGTGCAGAGTCAGAGTCTTTTTTCCATTTATCAGAGGGCCATTACCTAGGTCAATCTCACTCATCTTAATTCTCCAAAGGAGAGCTTTCTCATTCCATTCCCAGAACTCTGGTCTATGTGATGCCAGTCACAAGTCTTGGTGCCAAAATCTCTCATTGAAAGGAGTTCAAAGGTCACAGAATAGACATCTAGAAGGGACTATAAAACTCATTTATTCTAAATCCTTTATTTTACAGAAGAGGAAACCAAGGCCAAGAGAGGTAGTGAACTGACTGTGGCCACACAGCAGCAGAGCAGAGGTTCAAACATAGGTCCTTTGACTCCAAATCAAGTGCTCTTTCTACTCGTTAGCAGGAATCTGTGCATAAGGGCGACATCTCAGGGAAAAGCAATGAGTGTACATTTTCCCTTTGTGGAGTCTGCGTGAGGCCTGCTGCCAGCCAGATTGAAGACCTTTGAGCTTGTGTCAGTCACTCTCACTGCCCTTGTCACCATAAATGCACCAGCAATTCACAGCAGAACCCCAGGGGCCTGCCTCTGCTCTTGTCAGGGATCAGAATGGACTGCCCTGCTCTCTGCTGATCAGCAGGGAAGATAAAATGAACCAGCATCAGTTTAGTGCTAGAAAGAGGAGAGAAAGCTTCCTTGAGACTTCCCCATCATGCTTTGGGGTACATCACAGGAGCAGGACTTGGGCCAAGGAAGAGGATAGTATACTATGACATACTCATGTGGGAGGCAGTGTTCAGCAGCCCCATAGCCCCAACTGCATATGAAACTGCAGAACAAGGAAGGAATGGTTTCCTTAAACCAACCAGTCCTCTACTTGGTCCTCCAGAGGCCATCCCTAAAGGGATGATAGACAGATGGACCTCCAGTCCAATTTGTAGTAGGCCACAAGCAATGGCAGTCTTTGTTCTGCTCAGCCACAGGATAAGGAGACAGCTCATAAGAAAATAAACAGTGTAAGAATTTTTTTAAAAACACACATACACTTTTGAATAGGAATCTCCTGGGATATTCACAGATTCAGCCTAACCTCACAAGATTATAGATTTAGAGCCGAAAGTGCCATCAATATAACCTCCTCATTTTACGGATGAGGAAACTGAGACATAGTGTCACACAGGCAAGATTTGAACCTAGGCCTTCATGATGCTAAGTTCAACACACTATCACACTGCCCTTCATGCTACCACCTCCGCATCTATTTCTATATATTAAATTGTGAGCTCTTTGCAAGAATGTTTTTAGTTATCTTTGACTCTCCCCAGTAATATCCCATAGCAGACAATAAACAAATATTTATTATTTAGTGAATGAATGAATGAATGATATGTCACTGCACCAGAAGTCAGGAGATCTCAGTTCAAAAAGAAGTTGAGATACATGGGTTCAAATTCTGCCTCAGGTATTTATCAACTGAATAATCACTTAATCTCTTTGATCCTCAATTTCCCCAGACATAAAATGGGAATGCTAATAGCTCCTATTTCACATGACTGTTGTAAGAATCAAATGGGATGATGTGTGCAAAATGCTTTACAAAATTAAACTTTACACTACCATATAAATATAACTTGATATTATCATTATCAGCCACAGACCCTTAATAAAGTCAAATCCCTACTCAGAGCCTTAGTTCACTCATCTTTGGTTCCATGAATAAATACGTGAATTTCCATCCATGGGAGTGGGGTTGGAAATGTGGATGCTATGGCCAATAAGATCCTCATTCAAGAAAGACAAATTCAGGTGTAATCTCTCGGCTGTGCTAGGGTCATGATTAAAATATTTTAGAAAGAAAAATCCGAAGGCAGCCTATTCTTCGGTTGCCCAGGGAATTCGATGAATCACGAAGAATCACCAAATGTTAGAGCTGAAAGGAACCAAACTATCTATCCCAGTCCAATATTCCTTCCCGCTCCTACTTCCTAACACATACGTTCATTGTACACATGAGGGAGCTGAGGCTCAGAGGTTAAATGTCCTCTTGAAGATTACACAGTGGGTTTCTGGAAGAACAGGGACTTGAAAAAAGGTCTTCTGACTCCAATTCCAATGTCCTCTTGACTATTCCATCTTCTCCTAGAACATCACTCTTTATTAAGACTTCTGGTAAATATCACTCCCTTAATACTCATGTTTAACATTGTCCAATAGGGTTTTCAAATAGACTTAGTATAGAAAACCAAGGTTCTATCATCCTGATTTTTTAATCAGTTCCAGGGATCCAAGACCAGCCTGTCAAGTTCAGTTTAAAGGGGTCTTAAATACCTCACACAGCACAATATAGGACAACATCCATAATAGTACAGAATTAAATCATCACAAGGGCACTGGCTATAAAAGAGGCTCCAATAACCCACAATTAAACACTCAATATGGTCTGATATGCCAATGGAACTCAAGGGTTGATGTCTTCTTCATTACTATTCTTTATTATCCCATCAAACAGATTCCCTTTGAGTTGATCACTATAAAGTTGACTAAGAAACATAGATTTGGAGTTGGAAAGGAACTTAGAGGCCACTGTGTGCAGCTTTTATAGATGGGGCAACTGAGGCTCCAAGAGGTTAAGTGACTTGTCTAGAGTCACACAGCTCCTAAGTTTCAGAGGTAAGATTCAAACTCAAGTCTTGTAATCCCCCAAGAAAACATCCAGTATTCTTTCCAATTTGATGTGTTGGGGTTGGGGGGCTGATAATTTAATAGCTTGTATTTGTGTAGCACAGGTAAAGAGACCCGCCCAAGAGCATAAAGCATATTAGTGCCAGAGCTCTCTGACTAGAACCCTGGCTTCCCAGACTCTCCAATCACACTGATACCTTAGGGTCCATCAAACTCACTAAGCCAGAAACTTTTAGTGCTGGTATGAGGGGAGAGTTAACATCTGCCTATCCAATGGGAAGATCAGCTGGATTAGCTGCTCCCCTAGCATGGGGAGGGAGGGGAAGTGGATACAAGGGAAATAGTCAAGGCTTCTCTGGGATGGTTTTCTATTCCTTGGCATCAAAGTTCTCATCCTCATCATGCATGATCCAGATCACCATGGAAAGAGCACTGGGCAAGAAGTAAGGAGACCCAAGTTTGAGTCACAGCTCTGCCATAGATTCACTGTGTGGTCTTAGACAAGTCATTTCTCTTCTCTGGGACTCAATTTCCTCATCTGTAAAATAAAAGGGTTAAATTACATCATCTTTAAGATCTCTCCTAGTTCTCTCCATAAGAGCATAGTTTTAGAGCTGGAAGTAGCATCAGAGGCCATCTTGTCTACCACTCTCATTTTACAGATAAGGAAACTGAGGTTCATGGAGGTTTAGGAACTTGTCCAACGTCATATACATAATGAGCATCAAAGGTGGGACTTGAGCCTAGGTCTCAGTCCAGAGCCAGTGTGCACTGTCCACCATGGACACACTGTGTGCACTGTACCACAGAGCCATCTGTCACGGTCTATTAAATTTCAATTCATCCTTCAAAGCATAAATTAAATGTCATCCCTTCCATAGAGATCTCTTAAGGGGCCAGTCAGAACTAACTCTTCCATAAACCTTGCATACCACTCTTGAACCTTGCATATCACTCTTGTTTCTACCCTCCCTTTATGTTGACTATGAATTGTTTTATTATTTTGTCTTACACAAAGGCAGCCTGGGAAAGCTGGAAGACTGCTGGCTTTCGAGTCAGGAACACTTTGGTTCAAATTCAGCTTTTGACACTTATTAACTGTGTGACCCTTGGGTAGCATTTAGCTTCTATGTGGGTCAGGCAACTCCTTGGACCTTATCTTCAGTCATAAATAGGTTGGGATCTCCACTGGGAAAGGAGTTTCTCACACTGTTCAAATCACACATTCTTCATCTTTGTATTGTAGCTATTGGTGCATATATTGTATCCCCCACTAGATTTTCAGTCCTTTTATATCTCCCCCAGAGCCTAGCCCCAATACTCTGAATATACACAAATAGATCCGTGATCTCACTGATGTGAATATCCCCTCCAATGATGCTAATAGCAACCTGTCTATTTTTGCCCAACTCTAACCCAATCCTCCTGTAAATTCACTGCAAGTGGAACCTCCTAACACATTGGGAGCATTTCTTAATTTACACAGATATTGAGAGGATCCCATTGGTAACACATCAGTTATCCCTTGCCCTCACCACGTGACCAGCCTATCTTCTTTTTTTAATCACATATTTCCCTATTTTTCTCATGTTGTAGCCTGTCCACACTCACATTGGTTCCAGCAATGACCTTTGCCATCATGCGTTGTGTGACCCTCAATCTGAGCTCTTCAGAGAATGCTATGTTCTAAGACTCACAGTCATACAATACCCACAAGTGCATAATAAATGTTTGTGTAACTGAACTGAGTTGAATTGAGCTGAAATTAATGCTAAGTCATGGTCTCTGAACCCTGGTGCCAGAACTCTAGGTTCATTTAATGGTTCCATTAAAACACCTACATTAGCTTTTGCTAGGTAAGATTTCCTCTGGTGATCCAGTGATGTCCTCTGATGCTCAGGTTTTCATGTATTGTAGAGATGAAAAAGTTACTGTTTAAGATTTTTTTTAGCAGAAGTATAGGTGAGTGGATTATGGGTTATTCTAGATAAATAGCATAGCAGAACAAAAACTAGACTTGGCAATAGGAAGGTCTGAGTTTGACTCCTGCCTTAGACATTTGCTAGATGAGTAAACCTGGGATTGGCCTCAGTTTCCTCATCTATAAAGTAAGGATAATAATAGCATTTACCTCATCATGTCCTTAGTGTAAAGATCAAATGAGATGATGTATTTAAGGGCTTTGCAGAGCTTAGAGCTCTATATAAATGCTAGTTGTTATAATTATTATGATTATCATTGTAATTAATTATTATTATCATTACGCTTTTAATTTACCTACATTCTGGGAAAGCCTATTTGAATGATCCATGCCTTCATAATCCAAGTTACCATCTTTTATCTGGTGGCAGCTACACTAGTCACAGTTATTATACAGTTACTATGACTATTATTTTCCTAATAACAATAATAAGCCTCTGTCAGATAGGTCTTGCATTTCCAAAGGTTTGGTCAAAGTCACAATAACAATCAGAGTCCAGAGTCCTCAAGAGTGGAATCACACTAAGAGACCACTAATTTCTATCCTTGTGCTACCCAGAACCAAAACTTTGAATATGTGGGGCCTTTTTTTTTTTTTTTTGCTTTTTGGAGGGCAGTTGGGGTTAAGTGACTTGCCCAAGGTCACACAGCTAGTTTTTGTGTTAAATGTCTGAGGTCGTATTTGAACTCAGGTCCTCCTGACTTCAGGGCTGGTGCTCTATTCACTGCACCACCTCGCTGCCCCCTTTTTTTTTTGGTCTCAGTTTTTACCTAGGCCTTAGTCATTGAATGGGCTTGGCCTCAGACAAATTTCGACCTGGAAAAGACCTTAGTTTAAAAAAGCCAAGGTCACCCACTGCCTCCTGGGCCAGCGTCAGTCATCTTGACTCTTGGCCTACCACTGGGCTCTGATGATCTGGAGGAGAGAGTGAGGCTGCTGACTCTGGAAAGCTCTGCCTCACTTAAATCCAATTCACTCACAAGTCAGGACACCTCCCCATGATGTCAGTGGTCCTTTTGGAGAAGCACAGACAACAAAACAAAAGCAATCCTTGCTCTCCTTTCTCCCGACTCTCCTACATACTCTCTTTGTGACCTTGGGGTGCCCCTTCCATTTCCTAATCTAAAAACAGAGAGAATAATTTAGCACCCACCCAGAAATACCTGGCCGTGTGACCTTGAGCAAGTTACTTAACCCCAATTGCTTTGAAAAAAAAAAAAACAGAGAGAATAAGGATTGAGTTAGAATTCATAGGTTCCCAAAGTGGGCCGTACCACACCTTGGAGGGTGCTGGAACGATCCGGGTGGCAATGGTAGCCTCAGTTACAACTGGGGACATTGAATAAAAATAAGAGGGCAATGGAAGCATAAGGAAAAAAAGAAGACATTTTTGAAAAACCATTCATATACGTTTCATCTGTTAAAGTCAAAGTGATTACATTAGTTTCCAAATAAACACACAAAATGCAAATGACAACCAATCAGTGGTTAAGTCCACCGATTTAACAAACAAGTGTTGGAAGGAGAATGTGTGGCCTATTATTGAGAAGTCCAGCATGCATCAGCAAGAATGTGTGCATGTAATAACTTGTTTATAATATGATACTATATGGTTACATGACATGATAGTATGTCACCAAAATTTCATGCAAAAAGAAACCCACAAATTTACAATATAATATTAAATTTAATATGCATCATTGTCTTTAAAATATTTTATATTTTTTGAAATATTGAAAATTTCAAAAAAACACACATTAAAGGGTTAAAGAAAGTAGATGTCCAAGGGAGTGCTGGGTAATTTTTTTAAGGGGGGATGTAAGCCAAACAAATTTCAGATGCTCTGGGTTAGATAATCTCTATGTAATGGAAAGATTGGCCAGTGAGTATGCTTGATGTGCCTTGCTGATGAAATCTCCATTGTGAACTTCAGAATATGAGTAGGTATTGTTTCTGTCCAGTTTACAACACAAAAAGTAAGAGCTTTTCAATTGTCTGCTAAGCTGAAGCTGAAAATACTTCAAAAGCCAAAACTTTTTCTGGTTTTCTACCTGACTGTCTTTGAATGAGAGAGACCTGCTGTAAGCCTCTGGCTGGGAAGAGACCTTTGAGTCCTCCTCACTTGGGGCCGGCATGGATGTGGGAAACACAGGTCTCTGTTCTTTGCCTCTTTGACTTCCTTCTTCTCTGCCTTGAGTTGAGGGAGTATTGGAGACAGCTATAACCTTTCAAGCATAAGAGGGTTTTGAGAGTGGACCACCACAAGACCACTGACAAGAATCCAGGCTAGTTTTTACTACCGGCTGATGTGCCAGCCCAGCCCCAAGAAGAGGAAGCCCAGTCCAGCAGTACCTGAAGCTCAGATTTGTCCATTAGTTGTGCTGAATTTAAAAGTCTCTTTAATGGAGGCAAATGTTTTATATAAAATGCTTAAAGTTTAAGCCCAAGGTACCCAGGATCTGAAGTGACAGTGAAAGACAGGGAAAATATTTGTAATTTTGTTTTTTCTATACCTTCTTAGTAAATATTCCTTTGCAAAAGTCAACCGATTTTGATTGGTTAAGTGAAATTGTGTAGCTAACAATTAATTTGGGGAAGAACACATTATGAGTGAGAGGCTTTAGCATTATAGAATCACCCCATATTCCTCAGGATACCAGAGGAAAAGATATATAGCCTTGCTCTGGGACCCAACTCATCAGTAAAAACAGGAGATGGGGTAAAGATCTTCAGAGTTTATATAAGGGATAATTCTAAGGTTCTGTCCATGATCCAGAGGCCTAAGCATTTCTTCTACTTATTCTACTAATTCTTCAACTTATTCTAACTCAATCCTATGGCAAGTATTAATTCAGTCACTGATACATGCCAAGCACTGTTCTGGGAATTGTGATTATAATGACAAGTGTGAAATAACCCTCGCACTCAGGGAAATTACGTTCTATAAGAGAATACAATATGTATTTATTTAAATCCATGCAATCCAGCTTTAAGGTAAGGGTGGGAATGAGAGAATCTGCTTGGGAAATTATGAAAGTTTTCATGAAGTGCTTCTAAAACTACATAATCTAGGTTGTCACTTCAAATCTCTGACTCAGTTTCTTCATACATGTAATAGGGGATGGGGGGGGTTAGATTAGATCTCTAAGGTCCCTTTCAACTCTAAATATCATTATTCTTTCTGGGTCAGAAATGCAGGCCCTTCCTACCTTCTGTTGACTACTCTTCCTGGAAGCTGCCATGACCACAGTCCCCAGGGAAAGGCCAGTGGTTGGGAAAAATCAGATTTTGAAATGCTTTCATTTCAGGGAAAAGGCGAAGCCTGTCTTGAAGGAGATTTTTATGGGGCAAATTTGTAAGAGGTTTAACACTTGCCAGCTTCCATATTTGTCAGTCCTATTGGGAGAGTTTAATTTCCTGTGAAATTCAGGTTGCAAATGAGTTTGGGTGTGCAGCCAACCAGGAAAGTGCGGTGAGTGAGTGGTTCCATTTCAGTCTCTGTTAGTGCCACAAGTTTAGTGATGAAGCCATGAGGCCAAGGGACTGAGGAGCTTAAAAAATTCCCCAGATTGTCATCTGGGAGTAGGGGGAGTGGGGAGGGGAGGAAGATGGTGTGCTGGGTGAGTCTGAGTCTTCGAAGAGAAGACAAACCAGTATCCTCATTCCCCAGACAATCCGTCCCCCATGAATGTGCATTTACACCGGCTGTTGCCTGTACAACTTCGGTCTCTACATTTGCCTGACTTCTTTCACATCTCAGCTCAAATTCCACATTCTTCAGAAGGCCTTTCCTGATACACCTTGCTACAGTGCCTTCCTCTCTGAGATGGCTTCTTATCTACTCTGTGTTTATCTAGTATATACCATAGTTATTTACATGTTGTCTTCCCCACCAGAATAGGGCCTTCTAGTGGAAAGGGACTGTCTTTAACCTTTCCTAATTCTCCCAGTTCTCAGCAAAGGGGCTGGCACATATAGTAAAACACTTAATAAGTGCTTGTTGATTAATTGATTGATTAAATTATTGTTTAGCCTGATTCCTGAGTTGCTCTCAGATTTCACTAGGGCTATCCTAAAACCATAGCAAGAGGAAAGCCCTTGGGAGGTAGATACCATGGAGGAAATTCCTCCTCTGATAACTGAGGGGCAGAATGATAGCTGACATTAAGTAAGGACTTTTAACATTTACAAAAAAGAAAAACAACCTTTTTCTCATTTGATGTTCATGATAAACATCAGGCTGGAATGCACAGGTATTGTTATGCCCATTTTATAGATGGCAAAACTGAAACTGAGAAAGCCTAACATCCATTGTTTCTCAGCTGAATGTCAGACCTAATCTCCGCACCTCTACACCTTTCCATCACAATAAACTGGTTCTCTAACCGTTCTTGCCTGCCTGCTCCCTCCTATGACCCAGGAATGACAGAAAGGAGGGGCTAAATCCAGAGAAAATGGAGCACTCTGGTCCCTGAGGGCACCCTACATCACTCAGAGCTGAGCAGAGAAATAGAACAGCTGTGGAGCCTGAGGGTGCTTGCAAGCTCCCAGCATGAGCTGGGCCCCATGAAAATGTCTAGGGAGAAATATAGGACAGGTTTTCTCCCTTCTCTGCTAGGGTCACATGTAGTCCTTGCTATACAAGAGATAATCAGGTGTCGATATAACCCAGTCCTCTGAAGTCTATCCTCACCCTGAGGGTAAAGAGGGAAATTTTTGCTAAATAAACGTTTGTTGAATGAATGTTTCCCCCTTAGTTTGCCAGTCTGGGAGAAATGCCAAAGAGACAAAGGATGCCCAAAGCTCCTGGGGCAACTGAGTGGAGTTTTAACCAGAGGTCAGTCACAGGAAACAGTGACGTTTAAGCTGGTCTTTTATAATTCTGGAAGGGAGATGGAGAGACTCCTTTTTGTAGAGCCTATGTGCCTAGAAACCCCAAGTATTCGACTTTTAGTACTTTAGTTATTTGTTTTGGGATTCTCCTTAGTCTTTGAGATTTAATTTACTTTGCATTATACTCTTTACCCTAAGTAAGCCTATGTGTCTTGTTACCTGGTGAATTTGGAATGCCATTGGGATTGTCTTTGCAGTATCCGGAATCCATTGTGGAAAATTCTGTTTACCCCTTGGAATCAGTACCCAGGGGAGATTTGCCTAGATAGGGAATACCTATGGTAGAGGATCCCTCAAGAAATTTGAGAGTGCCCTGTGTAAAAAAAAAAAAAAAAACACTGAGAAATTTTGTCTGGGACCCAGTTAGATGGTCTTATGCTCTAAGGCAGCTGGATGGAACAATGAATAGCACACTGGACTTGGAATCAGAAGTTCGTTAGTTCAAATCCAACCCCAGATATGAACTACCTATGTGACCCTGGGCAAGTCACTTAACCCTGTTTGCCTCAGTTCCTCATCTATAAAATGAGCTAGAGAAAGAAATGGCAAGCCACTCCAGTATCTTTGTCAAGAAAACCACAAATGGGATCATGAAGAGTTAACAACAACATGTTCTAAGGGCTTGTGGATCCAGTTTCAACCAGGACAGTTGATTTCACACTGAAAGGGAGTGAGTCACTGAGGAAGTGATTGAGTCACTGAGTTAGTGAGGAAGTCAATGAAAGAGTGACTTCCATCCAGTACAGAGGATTTCCCTAATCTCTTTACGGAAAGTCCCAGCTACTTTGGGATTATAGTATTCAGTCTATAAGTATTAAGTGTTTAGTATGCACCATACATTGTGGTAATCAATGAACTCAGCCGTCCTGAGAAAAGAAGGTTCATAGTCTTTTTTTTCCCCTTTCTCTTTGAGTTATTCAATGGTTAAACTACTCTGTGAGCATGGTTTTAGAGCAAAGGGAATGGGGAGATGGTGAAGTTTCTAGCTGCCCTCTCCCTCCCCCAACTGAAGCTGGTTTTCAGGCACCAAATGAAGTCAGTTTGGTTTCTCACCAGAGAATGAGGTCCTACCTTTGGGGAGAACGCCACATGTTCTAGAAAGCTCTGGATGGACTAGGTTTTCTCCTGAGAAAGGAAGCTCACTTTCTTTGGTTTTTTTCTTTTCCCTTTTTGGCTTATTGGGTTAAAGCAGATCAACTGAGTACTGAGTCAGGAGTACTGAGCACCAAAAAAGTAATAGTCTTTGGTAACCTTTGTGAAATATCCCTTGTTTGTTGGCTTTGGATTTGGAGACAATGGTGATTTTTGTCTGCACGTTTGGCATTGTACTTGATCTTGCCACACTATTTGGAGACTTTTTCTCATAGGGTATGCAAAGTAAAACAAATGAAAGGACAATGTTTATGTCTTTCTCATCCCCCAGAGGCTGCTTTCCATTGGCACATGGATAAAGTGTCCAAAAGAACTCTGTCCATTTGCTGAGGATGGCAAATTTTTCAAAGTGGGGAGAGGGAAGTGTAACAGGACCTGGTACTTTTGCAGAGTGTCTCTAATGACATCTCCCTATGTGAAACCCCTGAAAAGCTTCCTTATGGGAGAATGGTGATATTGTAGAAAGGAAGAGCCTTGGTGAGATGTCAGACCATGTGTGAATGTTCTGTAGTCAATTCCAGTCAGCTAATCAGATGGCGGAGACACTCTTTGATTGACTATGGAAGCATTCAAAGGGTCTGTCAGCATTGACCTAGGTCCTTTGGGACATAAACTCTTTAGCAGACTCCTTTGATTACTGTGTCTAGGGAGAGGCAATGCTGTAAAGAGAGGCCTTGTGGCCCTGGGAATGAGGCTTAGTCATTGGCCTTTGTATTTGTTCTTTTCCAATTTAGATGAATATGATTGGAGGCTCTGATCTTGTGAGTTACTAAAGGTCAAGAGGGCACATCAGTGTCTCTATGCTCCAGAGTCCAGATTTTCAGTCAGTGCAGGATCAGTGGTCTGAGGAACAAGGAATGACCTTCAGTATCCAGGCCAATGATACCTTCAATGAGGACTCACTCGGCAGTCATCTTGCATCTGGATGTGAACCTGCCTGGACCAACGTTACATAGGAACTGACCCAAGAGTGTATCCCCAGGGTTTAGAGAGAAATGTTTGCATGTTGTTCTTATTACATCTTTTATCACTTAGTTTAAAAAAAAACAACTAATCCATGTTAAGTGGTTAAATAGAGTTTTCAGTTGTTTTTCAGTCATGTCTGACTCTTCATGACCCCATTTAAAGTTTACTTGGCAGAGATACTGGAGTACTTTGCTATTTCCTTCTCCAGATCATTTTACAGATGAGGAAATGAAGCAAAGAGGGTTAAGTGACTTGCCCAGGGTCACACAGCTAGTAAGTGTCTGGGGCCAGATTTGAACTCAGGAAGATGAGTCTTCCTGATTCCAAGCCCAGCTATCCACTGCACTCTCTAGATGCCCCTGGCTAAATGGAACCAGGGTGTAGGAGCTGATACCTAAGAATAGGAAGGGGAAAATGCAGCTGGTAAGAGCTTAAGCCCTGTCAGTGGGAAAAAGGCACCCCAGAAGTCCCCAGGGTGCCTTAAAACCCTGAGAGACAGACGTTGCCAGCCTGGTTCTTTGGAAAATGAGTTAATATGTAATCAATACTCTTAGAGGGAAGTTTGTCTCTTTAAGAAAGGGACACAATGGTTCTCCCTCATAAAGAGTTGGTGGGGGAGTATGGAAAGAAACCTCTTCAAATTCCTAGAAAAGAGAGAGAGAGCATATACAAAGCTAAGCAATCATCCTCTACAGGAGTTAGAGAAGCTTCTCTGGGCAAAGGCTTGAAATGTTGTCTCTGAAGCTGGTGAATCTGAGGGTTTCTTTATAGCTTTGCCCCAGGTGCTGGCATTTGTTGCTGGTGTTACACCCTGAAGTGTTGGTGCTGAAGCTGCTAAAGGGACCGACATTATGGCAGTTTACTGTGTCTGGTGCTCACTTGCTAAGTGTCCTCCCAGCATCTATACAGGCATAGTTCAGTCCTGTATCTCATTTCCAAAGGCTCTATTTACACACACACACACACACACACACCCTTGCCCCAACCTGCCATTTATATCACAAATGGATGAATGAGCAGAGATGAAAGTGAAGCAACCTGATGAAAATGCTGGGCTAATAATTCCCTATATTCACAAATTACTCCGTATCAATCGGTCTCTTTACAGAGGCCCATACTGCATCTTGTTAGAAACTCTTTCCTACAGAAATTACCATTGAGGTCCCTAGAATCCATGGGAAATTCAGGTCACAGAGACTGGACATTGTAGCATAGTAAATAGAGGTTATCCTTGCTAGGAAACTATGAATCCAGCAGCCTTATAACCCTCATTACCATGTCTTCTTTCCTTTGGGGTACATATTTCTTTTCAGAGGCAACCAGTCTTCCCTGCCCGAAGCAGGTTCTTAGGCTCCAACTTCTTCCCCAGGCTTTCCCAGTCAAAACATCCATAATGAATTCAGAATCTGCTTTTCTATTCCCTCCACCGTTCCACTCCCACATGCATATGACATCCAGACATGGTATGTTTGGGTCTTCTGGGGTCACACTTCATAAAGCAGTAGACTTTCTGTGAATTCATAGAATGAGGGGCAACAGATCAAGGTCTCGATTTCCACCTACACAGGTAAAGGATATGCTTGTTCGAATTCAGTCCAGCATTTCTGCTTTGGTTCAATACAGCCCAGACTGAATGATGGACAGTCAGCTGTGACTCACCTTTCAGTGTAAACTCTGGCTGGAGGAACTGGCTCTATATAGGATGCAAGACACATGTCAGCAAGATTGACTTAGACTGTCAAGACTGGAATGGGGGAGGGCAAGTTGAAAATGCTAATGGTCACACAGATACAAATGTCTCCTGTTGACCATATTTGTCAACTGCAAATCATGTCATCATTTCCCTGATGCCATGGCCTTTTTTGAAAATGAAGGACAAACACAACCTGTGAGGAAACCAAACACCCTGAATGGGGACCCAGCTAGTTGGGTAACTCAGCTCATCCTCTCCCTCTCCCTCTCCCTCCCTCTCCCTCTCCTTCTCCCTCTCCTTTTCCTCTCCAAAGGAAGGTAAATTTTGATTATCAGAAGCTGCCCAATTAACTTGGGATTTACTGGCTACATTCCTTCCTTCCTTCCTTCCTTCCTTCCTTCCTTCCTTCCTTCCTTCCTTCCTTCCTTCCTTCCTTC
>NW_027185627.1:2280568-2318518 GCF_028583685.1 Petaurus breviceps papuanus
TTCCTTCCTTCCTTCCTTCCTTCCTTCCTTCCTTCCTTCCTTCCTTCCTTCCTTTCTCCTTAAACCCTGTTCACTCTGAAGCTCATAGATATGACCACAATAGGTCCCTGACCAAGCTCCACTTTATGCTGGTATTTTGGACCCTCCTAGATTAAAATGAATGTCAATGATAACTATTTCTCTTTGGAACAGCAAGTCTAAGGGTCTTCCCCTTCCCAGCTTGATTTTTTTATTTTTTCTATTTAAAGGGGCCGTCCCTTGACTTGCCTCTTAAAGATGCTTATTCACTGAATAGGCATCACCTCACTCTAAGTGAATACCTGAAAAGGCCTTAGCCTAAAAGGACCACGGTCTCCCAATGCATCCTGGGTCACCTCCAGTCACCCTGATAAATGTTAGGTCACTGGGCCCAGATGACTCTGGAGGAGAAGGTGAGGCGATGACCTTGCACAGCCCTCCCTCACTCAAATCAAAGTCAACTGCAAGTCATGTCATCGTCTCCCTGATGCCATAGTTCTCTTTGAAAATGAAGGGAAAGCACAACAATAACTTCTGGCTTTAGCCTGCAGATGATGACAATCCTCATCTTCTTTTCCGTCTCTCTGTTTCTGCCATGAGACCGAAGAAAAGGGAGATGGATGTTTTCAAGGATACCTACATACCAGTCTATTGAAAATAACTAGCCTGTGGCAAGGAGTTCCAGGGATCATCTGGCTCCTGAGTCAAGCCCTTCACACTCTGAGAAGTCAGTAGCTTTCCTAGAAAGTACAGTTACTGGTTGAGAAATCTTACTCTAACAACTACCGTACTTTGACAGACAGATTTGCAAGGAAACATTTGACTGTCTCAGTTCCCCTTTCTTAGAAGAGTAGATGGGAAGTGAGAGAGGGTGTTAAGGAGGGAGATAAGGTGATTTACTTAAACCGCAGGTGTTGAGTGTTGCTGTTGATATTTTTTCTCATTATGCAAATTATATAGGCCAAAAATTGGTTCACCAAGCCCCCTGTGAGTGTCAGCAACAAGCAGAGTCCACTGTACACGCTTAAAGGACTTTGCCCACAGTGGCCAGTTCCCCATTTTTACTTGACAGCAACAAGACTTGTAAATGTAAGTAAATTGTTCTTGGTCTTGACTACTATTGTAAGTGTGATTCGTTAATTATTGGATCTAAGTGGAAGTAGGGAATTTCCAGTGGATGAGGGCAATTAGCCAAAAAAAGCATCTAGTGCCTGAGATTAAAGCAAATCTCTTTGAACAGAGATCTCACACACACACACACACACACACACACACACACACACAATACATGGAAAAAGAAGGGGTTACATCTGACATCCTTGGTTCTTCACTGAATTTTTTAACCAAGAGGGACCTAGTTCCTCTCATTCTTCCCTCTGCCGAGGCAAAAGGAGCAGACAGTCAGACACACACAGGAGTCAAAGATTGAGACAATGAAACAGAGTCAGAGACAGAAACAAGCAAAAAAAAAAAAAAAGGACAGATTCACACAGAGTAAGAGACACAAAGAAACACACAAAGACAAAGGTAGAATTTCCTGAGCATGAGCCACCGATGTCTACCCCCTCAAGGGGAAAGAATGAGGCAATATTCTTTCGGCCAGAAGCCTAGGGACCGCATAGGGCAAGATCATATATAACTGTTAACCTGCCCACGGTGGAGTCCCCACTGTACTGTACCAGATGGTGGGAGCAGGGGCCAGTGGGGGAAGGGCAAAGGTATGGGAAGGCGTGACTTTTGAAATACTGACCAGAAGTAGAATGTCTCCAATTGTGAGGACTTCCTCCAGCTACTAGGGTCTTCCCCTCTAAAGTTACTTTGATCATGAGATGCTTTGTATATAACTATTGTGAATATATTCACGTTATATGCTATACATATTTTTGTGAGAATTTGTTGTCTCTCTCATTAGGATATAAGCTTGCATGTAGGGATGTTTCCTCCTTTAAATTTGTATGACTAGCACAGTGTCTAACATATAGTCAGTGCAATGATAAATACTGGGTTGATTGATTAATCTCTCAGCCTCAGTTTCCTCTTCTGTAAAACGAAGGGGCTGGACTTGCTGGTCTCTAATGTCCTTTCTGGTTTTAAGTCTCTGCCCCTACATTTCTATGAGTTATTCTATATAACTCCCCCATCAGAAGATAAAGACAGGGACTATTTTTATCCTTCTTTCTATCTCCAGGGCTTAAACCAGAGCCTCACACATAATAAGTGTTTAATAAACACCCCAGTCTCACTGACTGACCCATCTTTGACCTTCCTTCGGGAGCACGTTGAATTCCACATGAAGTACTCCCCAGACTAGGAATGATGCTCCCCAATATCTCATCCTTAATGTCAGAGTTTAGACCCCGCCAGAGATGGAGATGCAATTGTCTCACCAGCATGGCACCAGAATTTCATATTGGGCCATTCTACCAAGTGGAAAGTAAGGGAAAATCCTCTCTTTGGAAAAGGAGCTTACTGTCTGGACCAAAAATCCAAGTGGGCATAAAGCAGAAGTCAGGCCAGGTTGGGAAGCCAGGTTTCCTGGGCACACCCAAATCCAGGGGGTGGGCCGGAGATTGATTTCAAGCCAGGGAGGTCTGCACAGGATCAGGGAGCATGCCACCAGGCATGTGGGGGAAATGACAACTTGTCTGATGCAATCTAGCTTGTCCAAGCTTGACCTTTTCTGGCAATAGCTGATGTCCCCTGTGTTGCCACCCTGTCCAGTTGAATTGGCAAAGTCAAGGGCCAGATCTCCTCACTCAGCCACAACTCATAATGGCCCATGCCAATGTTGGGTCCTAAATGGAGAGCTGCTTCCTATATCATAGCAGGACACTCCCTAGTCTGAGTTCTCCTTATTGCTGTAAAAACAGAGCTGACCCCTCTGCACCAAACAGAGAATTTTTAATTGGGCCTAACTGTCAACAACTATCCCTGGCTGGGCTTCTGCCAACAGATGGAAATGAGGGGAGATGAGAAGAGGAGGGGGAGGGGGACAGGAAGTAGAGAGGACCATTCCAGGGCTTTGGAGAATACTGGGTAACAGGGAACAAGCCCAGGATGCTTTATTTAGAGACTCAGTCTGGAACCAAGAAGAACAGTTTTCAGCTTAGCTAGCTGTTTTTTTTTTGGAGGCTGCAAATAGCACTGAGTGAGGCGGGGCTGTGGCCTCAGGGCCAGGTAGGCTGTGATCGCCTGATGAGTGAGACACCGTGGTTGTTCATTAGCAAGGCCGGGGCCCTTTGAATAGACCCTGTTTGCCCAGGCTCATTATCTGCAAATCCCCAGGGAGCACAAGGGCCTGACCATGCTGTTCATTTCCTACCCCTCTCTTCTTCCCCCAGGCAGGAGGCTTTGGGGCTCAAAGTCTGGGGCTCAAAGTCTGGGCTTCAGTCACCCCTGTGGCCAGATGTGGGGATGCCACGCCTATCCAGAAAGAGCTAGGGCTAGAAGGGGCCTTAGAGATTTTGTGCCCACCCTGATCATTTTTTTGGACCTGCGATTTCCTATGTATAGAGAAATCTCACTGGGAAAATTGTCTCTACCAATGCACATTGGTACTTTGCTCCTATAGGCTTAGAAGGTTGAAGTTAAGTGACTTTCCCTGTAACATACAATCGGTATGTCAGAGGCAGGACTTGATCCTGGGTCTTTCTGACTTTGAAAGAGACTGCTATGCCAGGCTACTTCTCCTCATTTCACAGATGAGCAAACAAAGGCCCAGAGAGGTGATACCACCTTCCCAAGGTCACACAGTATATAAGGGGCAGAGCTAGCTTTGAACTCAGGCCTTCTGACATTAAATCCAGTTCTCTTTCCATGATTTCACCCTGCCCTTCTCCCTCAGAGACACGTTTATTCACTGCCTAAAAGATAAGGTAATGGATATAGTGATGGATATGGAGTCAGAGGACCTGGGTTCAAATCCTGGCTCTGTCATTTACTACCTGGGTAATTTAGAGCAAGTTACTTCAGTTTTCTGGGCCTCAGTTTCCCTTTCTATAAAATGAGGGGGTGGGGGTGGCTAGGTGACACAGTGAATATAGTGCTGGCCCTGGCATCAGGAGGACCTGAGTTCAAATCCAGACCTCAGACACAACACAAAACTAGCCATGCAACCTTGGGCAAGGCACTTAATCCCAATTGCCCTACCTTCCCCTCTCCAAAAAGCAAAAACAAAAAAATAAAATAAAATTAGTGGGTTAGATTAGATGACTTCTAGGACCATCCCAGCTCAATTTCTATGATCCTGTCATTGAAAGAGAATCTGTATTCACCAGATCCTCCCTGAATGATAAACACAAATTTCCAGAAAAGGGGAAGGAAATGGGGACTTATGTGACCTTCAGGTCAGTAGATAGAGATTGGTTCTCACAATTCTAGGATCATAGACTTAGAGTTGAAAAGGACCCTACAAGTCACCTAGTCTAACATTGTTACATATTTTACAGAAAAGAAAACAATCCCGGAGGAGGTGAAATATTTTGCCCAAAGTCACACAGATTAATAAGTAGCAGAGCTAGGATTTGAATCCAGGTCCTCAGATTCCAAATCCAGCTGAGCTCCCTCAACATTCAGTGCACAATTCGAATCCAGGTCTTCAGATTCCAAATACAGCTGAGCCCCCCAACATTCAAGGCACAATTCGAATCCAGGTCCTCAAATTCCAAATCCAATTGAATTCCCTCAATGTCCAGGGTAATGGAAGAAGAAAAGAGCCTAAACCACAACTGAGGAAATTTTGAGATAAAGAATTATCCAGCTACACTATGTAGGAGTTTAAATAAACAGTGACAGGCTTCTTGGAAGGAGGCAGCCAAATCTGTGTGCCTAGACTGTCTGAGCAATAGGGCACAGGGGATGGAATGCACTTTTGTTAAAATAACAATTTTCTTTTTTATTATAAACTTAATCATCAACAAATGCAAACATTTCATCTCTAGACATGAAAGAGATGACTAAAGTCTTTAGAGATTTTATGGGAACACTAAGGACAAATTGTCCACACTAGAGAAGAGCTCTTATGGACGAAGTCCAGTATGGATTCTGGAGGCAATGCCTGATGAACCATACAGAAAGACCTTGTTTGTTTCACGAGTTAGGGGAGCTGAGGGAGAATGCCTGAACGAGACTGAAGAAGAATCGAAAGGGGGCTAGCAGGACAAAGCAGATTCTCAATGTCAGATCCAAGTTAAGTAGGAGGGACTTCCTGGGAAGTGTCCCATTAAGGATGAAAAGGAAAGAGCTGAACAGCTAATGAAGCTATCAAAAGGTTCCCACACCTGATATCCATTCCATTTGAACTGTCTCTGACAATACAACATCAACAGGATCTTGTCACTTGTTTTTGCCCTAGATTAAAGCCTGATCTATACTCCTGGAGTATAGGTTTATAGGGCTCTTAGAGATCATTTAGCTCCTCCCGAGTTCACAGATGAGGATCCTGACATCTGAAGAAGTTAAATAACTTGCCCAAGGTCACATTGGGGGTGTGAGCAGAGATGTGAATCTAGGTGCTTTGACCCCAAATCCAATCAATCAACCAGCAAGCATCTTTTTTTTTCATTTAATAACATTTTATTTTTTCAAATTACATGTAAAGATAGTTTTCAACATTCACTTTTGTAAAATTTTGATCCAAATTTTTCTTCCTCCCTCCCCTCCCCCTCCACAAGACAGCAAGCAATCTGATATAGGTTATATATGTACAATAATATTAAATTTATTTCCACATCAGTCATGTTGTGAAAGAAGAATCAGAACAAAAAAAAGAAAAAATAGTATGCTTCTATCTGCATTCAGACTCCATAATTCTTTCTCTGGATGTGGATAGCATTTTCCATCACAAGTCTTTTGGAATTGTCTTAGATCATTGTATTGCTGAGAAGAGGTATCAAAGTTGATCATCCCACAATGTCACTGTTACTATGTCAGCGAGCATCTTTGAAATCCCTACTGTGTGTCAGGTAGCCTGTATATAAAGGCACCTTGCATATAAAGACATACACAGGGATTCAGGTGTGTATTGTACAAGATAATCTTTCAAATGTCTTCTCCCTCTGACATTCTATAATTCTACAAAAAAATTATAAATTAGAGTTGTCTCTGTTAACCAGAGCTATCCAAAAGGAGAAGGAACTCTCTTAGGAAATATGTACTCCCCATCATTGGAAAATCTTCAAGCAGAGACCTTGTCAAAGACCATTTGTCAAAGCTGTTCTAATGTTGAGGGTTTGATGACAATGACATGGAATGATGGAAAGAGCTCCAGCTTTGAAGTCAGAGGACTTGGGCTTGAATCCTGATGTTCTTTGTATTGTCTTGAGCAAGGCATTCAAATATGGTATGTAGTGGAAAGCATGCTGGATTTCGGGTCAGAAAATTTGGGTTCAATCCCAACTCTGCTACTATATGCCTGTGTGACCTTAGAAAGGAAGAAAACACACATTTATATGGCACCTGTTATTTGTCAGACACTATGCTAAATGCTTTACAAATATAATCTCATTTGATACTCAATGACAACTCGGGGAAATAGGTGCTATTATTATCCCCATTTTACAGTTGAGAAAACTGAGGCTAGGTGAAATGACTTGCTAGGGTCACACTACTAAGTAGCTACTAAGTATCTGAGGTAGGATTTGAATTCAAGTCTTCCTGACTCTAGATCCATTGCTCTCTCCACCATACCATCCAGCTGCCTCTCAGACTCGTCACTTTACTTATTTGGATCTCAGTTTCTTTATTTGTCAAATGAGGAAGTTGGATTATTATAAGAGATCCTTGACCTTTTTGTGTGTCGTGGTTCTATTTGACAACCTGATGAGTCACATGGGCCACTTCTCAAAATAATGGTCTGTTGACTACCTTCATAATGGAAGGAAATGCAAAAGTTCAGTTAGAGGTTGGTGAAAACAAAGACATGATGGATTTCTTATCCAGGTTCATGGGACCCCCTGAAATCTTGAACTCAGGCTAAGAACCACAGGGCTAGATCAGATCTTCCAATCCTCAGACTATGATCTTACCTTCTTTGGGCCTCAGTTTCTTCTTCTAAAGAATGAGGTCATGCTAGATGACCTCTAGGGTCTCTTCCTGTTCTAAATCTATGACCCCACGATATATAATGGGTCTTCTAGCTCTCTACTAAGGGCTCTTTAGACTAGAGGCTGTTAAGTGGTTCAGTGGATAGAGTGTTTGACCTGGAGTCAGGATTGACCTCAGTTCAAATCCAGTCTCAGAAACTTACTAGCTGTGTGACCATGGTCACATCACTTATCTTTTGTATGCCTCAATTTTCACAGCTCTAAAAATAAAGCTAGCACCTGCTTCCCAGATGTATTGTAAGGATAAAATGAAATATTTATTCTAAAATTTAAAGAAACATTTTGCAAATCTTAACATTCACACATATTATGATGATGATGAGGCATAAACACTAGCAAGGGGAGCACGTATATCTTACTTTCAGTCTTACATTGTCTTCCTCTGAGTCTGTCATCCTTGAAAGATATTGATGCTTCTGCTGTTCGGTGTGAACCCTGATCTCTGATATGGAGCCCAACTTCTCACCACAGGCAACACTCCCACCCTATCCCCAGTTGTCTTTGGCCTGTTTGTTATTTGGAAGCAAACCTGCAGACAGGGATGATCCAAACCACATCTCCACGGGCAATGAGGGCAGAGCTCTCTCTGATGAATTCAGTGGCCATCGGTTTCATTCAGAGTCATTAGGCAGGCTGAACACTCAGCTCCTGTTTGTGAATTTCATGGATTGCTGGAGGTCATTCAGTAATGAGAAAGGGAGAGGAGGGCGATTAGTTTTTATCAGACATTAATTGGCTGAAATTGATTACTTATTCTGTATTCCCTGTGTATTCCAGATTTTATTCTCCTTATTCAAAAGGCTTTTGTGCTAGGCACTGAATATGGTTTCCTTCTGCCCAAGTGGAGAATTAAGTAATAACAACCAGCTCAGATTTATAGGGTGCTTTACAGTTTACAAAATGTTTTCCTTCTGACAATCCTGTGAGGTAGGTTATGGAAGTATTATTATCCCAGATTTATAGTTGGAGTCTCACAGAAGTTGAGTGACTTGTTCACATTCACATAACAAGGAAGAGGGAGCGGCAGAACTAGAACACAGTTCTTTGCCAGCCAAATCCTATTTTCTTTCCTTTACACCAGATCGATATAACCCCTGGTCAAAGGGGAACTAGGCCAAACCTAGCCCATGTTTGTTTTTTCCAGGAAGGGTTAATCAAACTAAATACAAGCCTCTAGCCATTACTATTTAACTCAATGAAATTCAACAGATGTTTATTAAATATCTTGTATATATAAAGCTCTGTGCAATGATAGAAATTAAAAACTGTCTCTGACTTGCCCTAAAGTAGCTTACATTTTAGTGGGGATCCAAGAGGCAAGAGGATCACTGAAAGGGAGAAAAAAGGAGGAAATCATGGCATCATAGGTTTTTTTTTTTAACTTTTTTCTCAACATCCTTTTTTCTTTTTAAGCTCCAAATTAGCATCCTAGATTTTCACTATAGAAAGGACATCAGGAAAGCATCTGTTCCATCCTGTCTTTAAAAAGAATCTTTTTAATCTCGAGGTTAAAAAGGGACATCAAAGATCATTTAGTATAACCCTGTAACTGACCAGAAATACCCTAAAAGACATCACTGTCATATGGTTATCCAGCATCTGATTGAAGACATTCCAGAGATATGGAATGAATTGCCCACGATGACAGCCTGCTGTGCTTTTGGACATCTCTGATCATTTGGGAAAGGTCTAATTATTATTTTTCTTTATATCAAGCTAGAATCTACCACTCTGTAACTTTTATCCATTACTCCTCATTCTGCCTGCTGGGAACAAGCAAAGCAAGTCTAATCTTTCTTCAACAAGACAGCCCTTCTGATGCTTGAAAACATTGATCAAGCCTTCTGCTTGTATCTTCTCTTCTCCAGGCTAAATATCCATTTTGATAAACATGCTCCCCAGGGCCTTCACCATCCTTGTCATCCTCTGGACATACTCTAACTCATCAATGCCCTTCCTAAAATGTCCAGATCTAAACACAACACTCCAAATGTGTTCCCACCAGGGCAGAGGACAGGGAGATGATTACGCCTCCCTCATTCTGACCACTATGAGTCTACTTGACTCGTGGAGTTTTTTGTTTATTTAGATGACCCATCTTCCTAATTTTTTTCATTTACACTGCTAATTTGCCATATCTCCACCCTAACCTCATACATATAGTTTGTTGCTTTAACCCTAGTTTAGGGCTTTGCATTTATCTCTATTAAATATCATCTTGCTAGATTTACTGCCTCATTCTAGCCTGTTGAATGCCTTTTTGTTCCCAGTTCTGTTCATTGGTATATCACCTACCACCACTCCCAACTTCCATGTTATCCATAAATTTGATAAACTTGTAATAATTCCATTCTGATCTAAATGATGGTGGTGGTGGTGGTGGTGGTGGTAATGTTTATATAGTGTGTTAAGGTTTCCAAAGAACTTTACCCAATTAAAATTTACCCCTGTAAATCGATTCATTTGATCCTCACAGCAACCCTCTGAAGGACTGCTACTATTATCCCCATTTTACAGATGAAGAAACTGAGGTTGAGAAAGGTTAAGCAACTTGTCTAGGGTCAAATATTAAATGCCTGAAGCAGGATTTGTGATAATGTCCTGACTCCAAGTCAAGTCTCAGTACACTCCTTATGATCCTGTATTAGATGACTGAAGTCATGCATGTAGAGGAAGGAAGAAGAAGCAGCGATTTGTACTCCAAGGAATAATAATGTGGCTACATAGTTACTGTGGGGAGAAAAGACATATAGTAGTGATCAGAGGAATACATGGAAAGCAGTAGCGGTTGGTGACTCTCTACTGAGGAGTAATCAAGCAACTATTTGGTGAACTAAGGTAAAAGGTAATATGCCTGCAATCCAGGATGTGATGGAGAAGTTACTGAGGCAGGCTCAAAATGGTGACAACTATCCACAACTCCTACCACTATCCATATAGGGACAAATTAGCCTTTCCAGAAGGAATCTAGAAATCATGGTTCAGGATAATGACATTCTACACAAGAAAATATAAGGGCACTAACGATGTTTTCAGTTCTGCTGGCAATTGAAAATAAAATGTTTCAGAATAAAAGCAAAAAATAATTTGGTGTCTGAGAATGGAGTTTGGATTTGGGGACTATAGATGGCTTAAAATATTGGAATGACCATTGATGGAGTGTAATTGAGGGTCATAAATCTTAGAAGGATTTCATCTAAAGGGCTTGAAACTCAAAATGGAGGCAGTTGGAGAATTGCCCACCTGTACCTTCCTGATCAGATATGATAGAAAGTAGCAATAGCACATAAAAAGAATAGCAGAAAAAAGGTCCAAAGGTCCATAGGAGACAATGACCAAGAAAGGAGGCAGCAACAAAACAGAATTAGATGTCTACATACAAATGCACAAAATGTGGGCAATAAACAAGGTGAATTTAAAAGAGTAGCACAAAAGAGTCCATTCTATTTCTCAGGTATCACTGAGTCTTGGTGGAGTGGGTATAACTTCTGGAATATGAATTTTGAAGGGTACATGTTATTCAAACATAATGAAATAGATCAAAGGGACAGTGGAATACCAATGAACATTAAGAGAACATAGTCATTCCAGTAACCCATGTTGCAAAGCATGGCAGAGAGCATATAGTAAGAATCAGTAGAGAAAGAAAAGGAAGTGATGTTAGTGGAGAAGTATATTGTGTGATCCAAGACAATTCTGCAGGATTTATGATAAAAGGTGCTGTCCCTCTCCAGAGAGAGAACTGGTAGAGCCTGTATAGAAATCAAAGATATTTTTTCTTTACTTTATTTTTCTTGGGGGGGAAGGGGGTTTGTCTCTGTTTTCTTTCACTGAATGACTTATATGGAAATGTGTTTTTCGTGACTACACACATATGACCCATGTCAAATTTCTTGCCTTCTCAATGAGGGGGGAGGGGAGAGAGAGAGAATTTGGAACTCAAAATTTGAAAAAAAAAAAACAAAAATAATGCTAAAAATGGCTTTTACATGTAGTTGGAAAAAATAAAATATTAAATAAAAAAGACGTATATTGTGGACCACTTTGAAAGACAGAGGAAATAGACAAGATGTTCAGACCTAGCATCACAATATAATACAGTAGAGATGGAAATCCAGATAGCTGCCAGAACTTGCTTTCTCTGACAAAACAGCACAGTTGATACATTCTTGACTTGTCTCAAAATAATTGAATTATTCAGAAGACAAAAGAAGCTAACATGGTGGTTGGGGAATTGAACAACTATTCTGGACATGATTCTGACCAACAAGGAAGAATATCTTGCTGAAGTTGAAGAGATGGGAGTCTTGGGGGCAAGTGCCCACTCTATTTTTAGAATCAATAACAGTAAAGGAGAGGAAAGTCAGGCAAAATAATCATTGTCCACCACAGACTTGAAGAATATACATTCAAGAGTTCAAAGCAAAGATGGCAAAGAACAGTAGTCCGCAAGGAATGCCCCCTTAGAAGGATAGGGAGCTCTTAATAAGTAAATTCAGAAGACCAAACAGAAATTTTCCATTGAAGAGAAAAAAAGTCAAGCTGTCTAAAGAGATTATTGTGGCTGCACAGGGAGCTAACTCATCAACTAACTCAGATTTTTAAAGATATGTACAGAAGATGAAAATAAGGTCAAATAATAGAGAAAGAATATGAAAGTATGGTGAGGTATTGAGAGATCTTGTCTACTTCCTCCTTCTTTTGAAGTATATACCCACAAGAATATCACGTCTAAAGCTCTAAATAGGCAAAGGCTGGCAAAGAAACAAGGATAACATAAAAGAGTTTTTGTTTTGCTTTGTTTTTTAGTTAGTTACATTAGAGAAAAGAGGAAGTTAAAAAAATAGAGGGTAGACCCACTGGTCAGTCAGCATGGGATGATAATCACCAGTGATGGAGAAAAAGCAGAATTCAATCATTATTTTGTTTCCGAAGTTTTTCTAGAGACAATGTCATTTGGGACTGGAGAGGACGGAGGACAAATGGCTTACTGAGTTTGCTGAAACCCAGCCTTTCCATCTTTGCAGCTCTGGTTGGTTTGAACGTCACTGAACAAGATACCCCTCCCAAGATAAGCTGATCACTTGAAATCTCATCAGCATGCTGTTAATGCAGCCTACCCAATTAGCCTACTAATATTCACCACCTACCCAATTCAGCCTCCTCTCCACTCTGATTGGAGGATTGTAGAGTGAGTCACTAAATTCCTCCCAAAGCTTTTCTCTATAGAGAGCAGGATCTGGACTTTCAAGTCACTCTCCATTTTCTATCTGCAGTTCTACTTGATTTGAACTCCATCAAACAAGACGTTTCTCTGATGTTCCTCACCCCTTTCCAGCTTCCTTTTGTGTATTAGTGGCACGGTGGATAGAGAACAGGACCTGCAGGCAGGAAGACATATCTTCCTGAGTTCAAATGTGGCCTCAGATACTTACTAGTTATGTGACCCTGGGTAAGGCACTTAAGCCTGTTTGCCTCAGTTTCCTCATCTGACAAATGAGCTGAAGAAGAAAATGGCAGACACTCCAGTGTCTTTGCCAAGAAAAGCCTAAAATTGGGACACAGAGAGCACAACTGAAAATGACTGAACAACAACAATAACTTCCCCTCATTAGACCGTGAATTCCTTGAGGGCAGGAACTGTCTTTCTTTCTCTTATTTGTATCACTGAAGTTTAGCACAGTGCCTGGCACATATTAAGTGCTTAATAAATGTTTATTGAGCTGAATAGAAATGAATTAAAGTAAGATGTTACAAAAGTACCCAGTTTCTCTCAACAAGTTGAAGTCATTCTATGATCAGATGTTAACAAGAAGCTGAATACCTCTTTAAAGTAATGTCAATAGAAATCAAATTTAGAATGATTTTAGTGTCTCTTAGGGTACTTTAAAAAAAACAAAAAGGTAGATGTGAATGCTGAGCTGCCACTAATGATCTTTGAAAGACCTTGGAAAATGGGGAAAAGGCCACAAGACTAAGCTAAATCAGTGAGCCACAACCACTGGGAGCTTCTGCAAACTGGAAAGTCTTCAGGTATAGTCCTGTAACACAATACCTGCTCTTTGAGGACCAGCTTTTCCAAGTTCAAAGAAGCTCCTCACCAAGTTCAGCTTGTCTAGTTGGTGATGAATTCTTTAACTATTGTAACCCATGGGGGAAAAGGGAAAATACCAAATATCCCTTCCAAGTTGTTGTTTTGTTGTGGTGTTGTTTTTTTATTCATCTTTCATTCTTGAATGGTACCAATGATTTTAGGAAGGTGATGTCTTGATTTTCGAATGAATTGGGTTTGAGTGAGGCAGGGCTGTGCAAAATCATCAGCCTCACTAACTCCTCCAGAGTCACTGAAGTCCAGTGTCAAGACACAGGTCAGGACTACTGGACCTAGGACGAAGTGAGAAACCGTGACCATTTCAAGCTAAACTCTTTCCCAGGTCTTGATGTCTAAGGCAACACCCATTCAGTGATCAAAGGCTAGGTAAGAATTGAGGGAAAAAATGGCCCAGTTTGACTTCCCAAAAGAAACCATCTGGGAGGGGAAGACACTCAGTTTCTGACCACAACAGAAATAATTGTTATTTACACTCACTCTGAACCACCAAAACTTAAGCAGTGAGTAAGTGAGGCTTGGGCTAAAACCTATTATTGGCCAATCCCTTCTGCAGTGATGATGGCAAAAAAAGTTACCTTCTCCTTCCTCTATTCTCTAGCAGCCTTCTCACCCTGGAAAACCTTTGCCACCATTCGCTAACAGCTTCCTCATCTAGAAGAGATTTCTTTTCCAAGGCCTGTCCCATTATCTGTCCTTAGCCCTTGAAATCTCCATCTTAAGGAAGAGCCTCCATCCATGTTCACTTCTTCATTCCTCTCAGTCCAACTCTTTACCCTTATGGCTTCTTTCTTTACAATGTCCCTGTGTCTTTTTTTATACCTTCTTTTATGTGTTGGCTTCCCCTATTAGAACGTAAACTCTTCCTCCCAGGTCCACTTTGGGGCGAGCAGTGAGCAAGAGCACTGGCCCCAGAGTCTGGAGACCCAGATTGGTTCAGGCCTCAGATACTTAACACCCACACAAAAAAAACTGGCCATGTAACCTTGAGCAAGTTACTTAACCCCAATTGCCTTAAAAAAAAAAAAAGAATGTAAACTCCTTCAGGACAAGAACTGTCTTTCTTTTTGCTTTTACTTGCATCCTCAGGGCTCAGCATAAATGCTTAATAGATGCTTATTGACTGATTGATATCTGGAACAGCACATACAGAGCTAAATGCCTCATTTGGGAAGTATGCTGACAAATTGGAGGGTACCCAAAGGAGGGCAGTGAGAGGAATAAAGGAAATGGAGACCGTGTCATATGTTGTTGTTTGTCCTTCATTCTCAAAGAGGACCGGGACATCAGGATGCCATGACTTGCAAGTGAATTAAATTTAAGTGAGGGAGGTCTGTGCAAAGTTACCAGCCTCACTTTCTCCTCTGGAGCTGATGTGAATACAAATGGTGCTCTAAGGGTTAATAGTAAGGGTTTCTTTCCCAGGCCCCCTGAGGGGGTTTGAGGCTTAATCTGTAGCTTCAGGGTGTCTTAATGCCCTTTCCCTCTAATCTTGAAATATCATACAACTTGTACAGAAAGAATTGCTTTTGTCCCCCTTATCCTGTATTCCCTATCCTATCATTCATCTTCCCCATCCTGTGTCATGACAATTTTCCTTATCCTTCAAGCAACCACCTTCCTCACCTTGTTTTACTTATCCTGTTCCTAAATCTCCAACCCCCATTAAAAAAACCCTAAAAATTACATCATCATCCTGAACACCCTGAACATAAACATTTACTCCCCCAAATATCGGGGTCTTATTTAGCTTTCTTATTAAGGAGGTCCATGATGCTTTTTCACGTAAACTAAAAAGCTCCCATTGGCTAAAAGAGAAGGTCTAAGTGAATTCTTTCATATGTGAATCTGCTTTCCCAAATCGGAGCTCAACAGAGCCATCTGGGTCCAGTGGCAAGATATAGATCAGGACAACTGGAGATGGTAGACCCATGTCATATGAGGACTGAATGAAGGAAATTTGGGTGTTTAACTGAAACAGGCGGGAGATAAAGGGTACAGTACTGGGCAGACATCAATATCTTGAAATATCAGAAATGCTTACCATAAGAAAAAAAAAAGATTATACTTGTTCTACCTAACCCCAGGGACTAAAAATCATAGCAATGAGTGGAAATTACCCAGTGACAAGTTCAGGCTCAATGTGAGGAGAATCTTCCTAATGATTAGCATTGTACTGAAGGGGAGAGCCTGCTGAAGGGGGTCGTAAGTTCCCCCTCATTGGAAATTTCAAGTGGAAGCTTAATAACAGGAATGTTACAGAAACGATTCTTATTTCTGACACAGGCTTGACTAAATGGTGGCTGCATTTCTTTCTATCTCTCAAATGTGAATTTGATTTAAAAGTGATACAGAAAATGGCTCAACAAGACTAGGGACCTGAGGCAGATTAGCATAACAGGAAAAGGTCCAAATGCCCTAAGGCCTCTAGGTTTGAGGAGAGTCCTAAAGCCCCATTTTGCATTACAAATTACATTACAAATAATGACTCCTCATTGGAGAGGGCTTCAACCCTGGACTTTTGCTCCAGGGTTCCCCCACCAACCTCCATTATTAATCAAAATCTGTATAAACTAATAGCCTAACTAACTGAGAATAAAAGAATATCAGAAATGGCCCCAGGTCATCCCCCTCCCATCAGGATTCTGTATGAGAGCTAGGAGACCAATGTGAGGGAGAATAAGATTGTCATATAACTGTCAACCTCCAAAGGTCAGAGATGTCCTCAAACTATGCTGCTTTGGCTTAGGAACTTATTTAGGCTATTTCAGCCAGGAATTTATCTCCCCAAATCCTTTTTGTGGACTTTAGTGAATGGAATCTTAGAAGTTTGGCATTAGGAGGGAACTCAAAGGTCACTCTATAAGTAGAGTTTGGAAAATTTCCCTGTAAAGAAAGAGCCTGGTAGGATAGGGGACAACCACACACCTGAAACTCCAGACCACCCAGCATGCCCAAACTGTGAACCACAGGGACACAAGACATGCCCCCTTCTTCTCCCTTAATTCACTTAATGGGCTTTTCCAAAAGAACTTTATTAGCAACCAAGGTAAACAGATACAATTAAACAAACAGCTCAGTGCAGGATGAATGAGTCTATAGGTCATAGGGTCCCAGATAAAAAGCTGGAAGGGACCTTAGAGGTCATCCAGTCCAACAGGTCTCATTTTATAAATAAGAAAACTGAGTCTCAGAGAGATAACCTTACTCACTCGAGGTTACACAGACAGTAACCGGTAGATTTGAGATTTAAATATAAGTAACAATGGAAATCATTCTAAAATAACCATAATCTGGCCATAGATGTTGGGGCAGCTAGGCGACACGGGGGATAGAGTGCTGGACTTGGAGTCAGAAAGAATCATCTTCCTGAGCTCAAATCTGGCCTCAGACACTTACTAGCTGTGTGACCTTGAACAAGTCACTTTACCCTGTCAGCCTCAGTTTCCTCCTCTGTAAAATGAGCTGGAGAAGGAAATGGCAAACCACTCCAGTATCTTCACCAAGAAAACCCCAAATAGGGTTATGACTGAACAACAACAATAAACCATAGGTGTTGACTTCCCTCCCAGTGTTACAGACACACACACCCCCATTGTCAGAGAACCCCAACCAGTCCTTTCTCAGCCATATACTTCCTCATTATGACTTGTTACTCTTGAACGAACTTTTCTCCCACCACCACCCCATTACATCTTCTTCTAAACCAGAGCTATAAATAGCTATGAATGTTTGACCTAAGATTGATAAAACATACCTGGGACAGTAAGTAGTACAAAACTAATTTTCAAATCAATCATTTGTCACATTCCTTTTGAGGGAGAGAAGAGACCCTTAGATACTACTAAGAGGTGGTGGTGGGGAGACAGTAATAGAGACCCCAAAACACCATAAAGCTGCTGTTGGGAAGCTAGCTGTCTGGGATGAAGATTGGGGAAAGAAAAGTGCAGCCAGATTCTCACCTGGGATGTAGCTGTCCATGGTAAGGAAGTAAACCAGGTGGTCATTTCCTGTATTAACTAATAATTCTTGCTAACTGGGTATTAAACTCTATTGTCTCTTTGCTGTCAAAGAAATGTAAGCACTGTCAGCAACCTCTAAATTCCAGTGCTCAAGAATAAAGTCCAAGTGGCCCTGCCCTACTTGCAACTCTAAACTACCCTCTAGACTCAGCTCTACCATGATGATAGTGCAACTCCTGGGGACAGACCTGGACATGACTGCCTCCTATCTGCTTCCAAAACAGATTATCTTCTTTTTAGTTAATAATAACTTCAGATTTATTCTGTACTTTCCTTTCTCCCTGTATTTGCATAGACCATTCCCCCAGTGCCTGCAATATAGTTCATAACCTCCTTTCCCTTCTCCATCAGAATTTATTCCTTCCTTCAAGGCCCAGCACAGGCCTTATCTCCTTCATGAAGCTTTCCCTATGTCACCCCCTAGCTAAAAGTGATCTTTCCTTCTTCTGATTTTCCTAAAACTCTTTCAACTTCTCCTTTGCCCCCATCACATGCTATCTTGTATCATATTTGCCTGGGAAGGAAACCTATGCCCTCCATCAAATGCTAAGCTCCCAGAGGTGTTGAAAGGTAAGCCCCTCTGTGAGAAATAAGATTATAAAAACCAAGGCCCCAAATCAGTATGACCTTTCTATTACCCTGAGCTGTTTGGGAACAGGGATCCTGAGAACTTGAGGGCTGCTCCTCTCCTGGGACCCTAGCCAGGTCCTTGCCCAACTCCTGGAACTAGCCATTCCAAGGAAACATCACTCTTGGGGGGGGGGGGGGGGGGGGGGGCGGGGAGCAGTGCTTGGAGGGATTGGCCTCTGTCCCAGGCCTCTCACACCAGATACGAAGATTGCTAAAAACACCTGGCAGTATGCCTTCTTTGTTCTCAGCACTACTTAAACTGTAAGATTCAGACCCCAAATTGGAATCTCACCCATGGAGGAGACATCCAGCCTGGGACCCTCCCATTCGGGACCGTGAGGGCTGTACTGGGATTCCCCAGCTCGTGTGGTCAGGTGTTGGTGCTTCCCCTCAACGGTGATGCTTGTAAATATATATGTATGTATGTATGTATGTATATGTATATATATATGTGTATATATGTATTGTGTATGTGTATGTGTGTATGTATGTATATGTATATATATGTATATATGTATCCATTATTAATCATAGTCGCTCTTATTCTTCCATCTTTAAGCCTCTAACTCTGTTATCTCCGGTTTCTTTCTCACTTGCCTATATATACATATATTCTGAATAAATATTCTAAAGGAATTGCCTTGGGTCTTTCTTGGAGTGCCGAGCATTCCATTTACAGGAACCAACCTCCTTGATTGGACAGGTATGACTTTCACTTTTTTATCCATTGTTCTGACATGGCTCCTTGTCCATAATGGGCATTGAATTATGGAAGTGTAGACCTCTTATAGAATGCAGATCTTGGCCGATTTACAGAGCAAAAAAGATTAATGACCACAGCTTTTGTAAACATTTCTCAGATGTCCTGGCCCAAATGTCATCTCTTCCTGCTTACCTCCTTCCAGGAGGAAAGAAAACCAGGCATACAAATGGTCCCCTGAGCCCCCTTCCCAGGTGTCAGCATCCTCGGAGAGCCACATAGAGACATTACCACAGCATGGAAAACTCCTGGCAATACTGACAATGCAACCCAAATAATTTTTTTAAAACATTTATTAAGCACCTACTATTTACCAGGCATCCTGCTAGGTTACTGTTTGTCCTTCTACCATGACATCAGGGAGGTGATGTCATGACATGTAAGTGAATTGGGCTAAAGTGAGGCAGGGCTATACAAAGTCACCAGCCTCACTTTCTCCTCTGAACTCTGGATCCAGTGACCAGATATAGATCAGGATGACTGGAGGTGGCTCAGGATGTGGTGGGAGACCTTGGCCTTTTCAAGCTAAGGTCTTTAACAGGTTTCATTTTGACTGAGGCAACACCCATTCAGTGATTTAAGCTTAATAAGAATTGAGGCAGAGAATGGTTTCTTTACCTAGTCAAAAATTAGATAGATGGATAGATAGACAGACAGACAGAGACAGACAGACAGACAGACAGACAGATAGACAGATAGACAGATAGACAGATAGACAGATAGACAGATAGACAGATAGATAGATAGATAGATAGATAGATAGATAGATAGATAGATAGATAGATAGATAGATAGATAGATAAGAGAGAGACAGAGATGAGAGAGAGATCTGGAAGGGGAAGACCTTCAGGGTTTCTAACCAGAACAGAAATAATTGATATCTACATTCATTCTGAGTCAATCAGGGTCCAAACAATAATGAAGTAGGGTTTAGCCTGGGACCTACTGTTGGCCAATCCCTCAGAGCCAGAGTGATTTGGGGTTGTACAGCGCTGGGGAAACAAAAACAAAAATGAAAGATTGTTTCTGAACACCCAGCATTCACTCGGGGAATAAAAACAACTGAAACTGTTACAAAGTACCAATTTGGTAGCCACTCTATTATTACTGACAGTCAGTTTTGCTCTCCCTTTGTCTTAAATTCTCTTCTTCTAGCTGCCCCTATTAAATGTCCACCATAGCAGCACAATATCATTTATCTGCAAACTGCTTGATGATATTCCTTGATGATTCCCACCTTTCCTGTTGCCTCCCTGACAAAGTACTGGTATTGCTCTCTTGCAGTGGTTCTGTGTATATGGTGCCCTTCTCGATGTTTTAAAGAGCTGGGGGTACCAGTGGACCAAGGATTGTTTGAACTGATTGTTATATCTAGTGTGTAACAATCCAACATTTGAGCTGAATCTCTAAAGATGGGTGGAGATGGGTATAATGGAGGGATGGATAATTGGCTAGTGCCTTTGCCTTCTGGAATGCAGCATTTTGTAGGAAACAGGCCAAATTGTGTCCCCCTCCTAGCACCTCATCGTATTTTCCCTCTTCACACTTCTCCATCTGCCAGTGCCCACTGTTCCATCACCCTGAGGCAAAAGCCCATTCCTGCAGAGCACAGGTTTCCTCTTGCTCCACTCCAACACCAAAGCTCACTAGCTCTCCTCAGTCACCCTAGGGGCAGAGGGAGGGAAACAATGATCTGGGGGAAGAGTTCAGGCAAGATCACATTTATCTAACAAGCTTCCAAATGAAAACTAGCATTTGGACTTATTGCATTCGGTCTCCAAATTTGATTACATTTCTCTACAGCTGTAAATCTGCCTCCCTTTCTGCCACATTATTATTAAAGCCAGGATTGAATTGGTGGAGTGATACGTAAAATTTCCATCCTGGCTTTGACATTCCAGGAAGTTAAAAACCAATTACAGTGTGCTTTGCCTCAGGACCGAATGAATCATTGAACACCGCCACTTCACCCAGAGTCGCTGAGGCTGGAGCAGAAACATGGGGAGGATATTAAGCAGAGAATCAAAGGTCAATTAAAGTAAAACTGAGTCTATTCCATTTTTAATATTTTTCTTACATTCTCGTTCTGTCCCCAGAAATGAGAAGGAGAAATAAACTTGCTCTCTTATTTATTTGAGGGCAATAAATCTGCGTGGAAGTTTGTTTTAGAAACTAAAATGAAATGTTCCCATCAGAGAACTCACAGTCCAGTGACCTGTGGGAATGCCAGCTTAATGGAAATAGGGACCTAATGGAGAGCAGCAAGCACTCTCCGTTACCGCCATAGGAGTATTAGTGCAGAAAATGTTCTCTGGAGGTCTGTGTCTTTTGTGAATACACATGCACGTCCTTCTATGATGGGCATGCATGTATGTGTGCATGTTCTTCGATGGGCATGCATGTATGTGTGCATGTTCTTATGTACAGATTCATAGCTGTACAATTGCATGAGCATGCAGACATGTGTGTACATAGGAAAGCTTGCATGTGCATGTCTACATGCACCCATTTATGTTGTAATTGTGTTGCTCATTTGCATATGTTAATTTTGCATTGTGTACATTTTGTACTTTGTGCGTTGCATACGTGGGTGTGATTAAACTAGAAACTTAAGTCTTATGGATGAAGTGCCCCATTGGCCAAGGGATCTGTAATCCAGTGTGAGGCAACTAGGTGGTACAGTAGATAGACGGCTGGGTCTGGAGTCAGGAGAACCTGAGTTCAAATCCAGCCTCAGACTCTATGACCAAGTCACTAAAGCCTCAGTTTACTCAGCTGTGAGATGAGGTTCAAACAGCCCCTACCTAGCAGGGCTGTGAGATAAGATTCATGAAGCACTTAGCACAGTGCCTGGCACATTGTAGGTACCTATTCCTTCCCCTCCCTTCCCCTGTGATCTCATCCATGTAGCTATTTCTGCTAATATTTAGATCACAGTTCATCCATGTCTGCTATCTTGTGGGAGTCAGCTACATTCTCTCATATCTTTCCTGAAGGAGACCCACCTAATGTGCTAGAGACCTTTCTCCAGTTTCACAGACATCACCACTATCATTCTCATCATCATTGCCAGAATTTATATAGCACTTTACAAATATCTCATTTTAATCTTCACAACAACCCTATTCCTGTTTTACATAGGAAGAACCCAAGGCTCAGTGACTCATCCAAGACCCCACAGTTAGTACCAAAGGTAAGATTTGAACTCGGGTCTTCCTGACTCCAAGCCCAGCATTCTATCCACTGTGAGCCTGTGAACTATCCATCAGTCATCCCTTGCTCTCATTACACAACCAATCCATCTTTTTTTCTCCCATCAGTCATTTTTTTATGATACCCTTCATACCACTTTCTCTTGCTAAATCTCTTGCTTGAAATATATAACAAAACCATTGATTAGATTGCAGTTGATTCACTCTTTCCAGGATCCTAGAATCATGCATATAGTAGAGTACAATAGAGAACAATACAGCAAATATTGGCTAAATACCTTTGCAGCGCTTTGTGGAGAAGAGACAAAGATTCTTGGAGTTGTAAGGTGCCACTGAGACCAAATCATACCAGGGAAGAAATGGTCATTGAGCCTCTCCATGAAGACTTTAACTGATTAGGAGCTCAAAGACCCCAAAGTAATCCATTTCACTTCTGCATAACTTTAATAAGTAAGAAGTGTTTTTTTTTCTTTTCAGTACATTGAGTCTAAATCTACCCCCATACAACTTCTACCCATTTTTTTTTTACTCCTGCTCCTCTTTTTCTTAGGCAAAACAGGTCAGCTAGAGGAGACCAATGTAGGTGCACAGAGAATTCATTGACCAACTCAAGCATTAAAGAGATATAGACAGAAGAGGGAAATAAGGTCAGATAACTGAGAAGAAAGAGAAAAGAGGACCATGGGCCTGTGAGAAGAGTGTCAGGGGTGTTAAAGCTCAGAATGGGCTTGTGAGGTGAGAATCAAGATTGTAAGTGACCCAGAAAGCCCTTCAAATTCTTGAAGACAGATACAGTGGCTTTTTTCCCCTACCAAGATTTTCTTTTCTCCGGACTAAGCATTACCATCTCCTTCAAATAATCACTTATGGCATGTTCCCAAGAAACTTCTCCATTTTGGTCACTCTCCATTTGGATAGCCTTCCATTTAGCACCACTTACATTGATGTCTTGATGGATCAGTGATCTATCTTATCAGTGTGTATATGTCTTTCACTGGTGCTAATCGAAACCTTTCCACCCCATCTGATCCAGTGCAATTTTTGTTCATGTCATTCCATAAATCCTGAATAGAAGATATGCCCTATGCACCAGAGGCCTTCCTCTGATTCTTTCATATTTCACAGATATGAGTATCACTCAGGCTGTCTATTTGCTCTCCCTCACTCAGACCCAGAGAGACCAGCCTGCCTTTCTCTTTGCTTCTTATTTTTTGCAATAATACACATCACTTATAATGCTTGAATGTCCCTTCTTACACACGCCGTTATTGGTAACCTGCTTCAGGCTGCTTATGCCCACCATGTGTCTTTCTATTGTCCTCTGGGTTGCCTAGAATTCTGCTTTCCCTGATGCTGTGATGTTCCATTACTCCTATGCCAATAACCTTCTCATCCTGAAGATGCCTCCATCTGTTTGGCCCTTCCTCTGATTTGTGAGATCTTGCCTAGCAGCACTATTTCATGAAGAGCAGCCCAGACCATCCATGTTCACTTCTCTCCCAGATTCACTCCTGCCTTTCTAGACTTTTCCACCTTTCCCTTGTACACATGCTTCTACTTTCTAGCTGCCTTCTATGTTTTGTCTCTTCTTATTAGATTTAAAGATGCTTGAACGTAAGGGCTATCTTTTTTGCTTGTATTTACAATACTAGCTCTTAGCGCAATGCCTTACATTTAATAAACCCTTATTAAATGATTGATCCAACATAATATCATAGCATCAGTGAAAATAAAAAAGGTGGGCTCTTGCAGCAACAAGTATCTTAGAAACATTGAAAACATTTCACAGGTCCTCAAATGGGATTCCAACTGAGCTTCTCCTATTCAGTTCTGGAACAGGCTAAACCACCTGTGAGAGAGACAGATGGAGAGACAGAGACAGAAAGAGAAATAAACACACAGACAAACAGAGAAGGACAGAATAAAGAAAGAAACAATGAGATAGATACTGTAACAGATAAACAGATACCAACTGATAGAGTTAACAGGTTATACTTCCAACTATGTGTCATAATCTAGGCATTTATCATTTTTCATCCACTTTGTGGTTTCAACTTGAATGACTAAACTGATTTCTGCAAGTGCCCATAGAGTTCATTGAGGAGGATTTTAGTATTAATAAAATTAAGAGGCATTAAAAATAGAAAAATCTGGAGAACCCTGTCAATAGGGACTCCCTCTTCTATTATGTATGTCAGTGTCCTGCCTATAATGTGGCTCCCAGAAATTAATATCAAATGCAAGGTGTGATCTGACTAGGGCAGCATGCAGAGAAATTATTGATGCCTTCACTCTGATCACTTCTTCACCATGTCATGATTTCATCAGCATATGTATTTCCTTCACAGACACAGATAATAACCCTTCAACAATCTGATAGATGCCTTTCAAAACTTAAATCACTCACAATTCTCAGTCTTGTGACCAACCTGATAAAGAACCTCTCCAAACTGAGGCAGACTGCTCTTCGAATGACAAATATACTGCCTCTCAGTGGGCCCATAATCTAAGCCTTTCCAGTTTAATGGAACCCAGCAGAATTTCTAGGTTATCCCTCTGCCACAATGAGGTATCAGAGAAAGACAAAGATTTGAAAACTATGTTTTTGTTAAAGTAGCCCATAATCGTATTAGCTTTTTTGACTGCCACTTCATGGAACTGCCTTATTTCCACTAATAGTACTATAGTACACTAAAATTCACAGATCTTTTTCACATGTTATCTAATTAGAGCTCCCCCAGTCTCAATTTCTACAGGTGATTTTTAAGTTCCCCCCCCCAAAAAAAAGAATTTGACACTCCTCTTTCAATTTTATCTTATTAGATTTAGTCTTTTATTCATACAATCTTTTTTTGAATACCAGTTCCATTGACCAATATATAAGCTATCCCTCCCAATTTCCTGTCACCTCCAAATTTGTAATGTATGTTGTTTATGCCTTTTATGCAAAATAATCATACAAATATTTTTTTAAAGAATTCTTTTTTTTTCGGAGGGCAATTGGGGTTGATTTGCCCAAGGTCACAAGGCAAGTTTTTTTTTTTTGTGTTGTGTCTGATGCTGGATTTGAACTCAGGTCCTCCTGACTCCAGGGCCAGTGCTCTATTCACTGATCCACCTAGCTGCCCCTATAAATATTGAACAAAATAAAGACAAGGTCAGAGTCCTGAGACACCTTATTGAAGAGCTCCCCCTAGTTGACAACAATCTATTTATTACCAACCTTTAGACTCACTCACTCAACCAATTCTGAATTCACCGAGCTTTTGCTATTATCTAATCCTAATCTCTCCATACTCCCTATTCAAAAACATTACTGTGAGAGACTTTTTTTCAAATACCTTGCTGAATTCTAGGTATACTTACTAAATTAGCCACTCTGTCAAAAACAAAATGAGATTAGTCTGACATGATTTGTTCTTGATAAAGTGCTGCTGGTTCTTAGTAATCACTGTTTCCCTTCCTGTACCCACAAATGTATTTTCAAGCCATCCTTTATATAATATTCTCAAGAATTTTTGCTGGTTATTTTCCAATCTGTGGCTCTGTGGCATCTCTCCCTTTCTCTATGATATTTCAAAATTCACTGAAAGTTGCTTAGCAATCAAATCCACAAGATTTTTCTCATTGTGCCCCAGGAAGTTTTCCTAATGTTTTAAAATGTAGTTCATCTGAGCTTAGTGACCTAAAGGCAGCTACATGGTCTCTTGCTATCCCCTCACTTATTTGAGGTTTCAATTCCCTGCCAACTATTTTTGTTCTATATTTCCTAGTCTGAAAAACCAATCTCCTTGGTCGAAAAAAAAAAAAGCAGAAAATTAAGTGAAAAGTAACTCTATCTCCTCTCCATTCATCATTACCCTTCTGTCTATTCCAGCTGGCATTTTGATTCCTTTCTGGATCCTGCTTCCCCAATCCCAATATTTTATTATTCTCGGTGTACCTGACAAACTCATTCTAAGCCCTAGAATTCCTGACACTTCCTATAAGCCTGTGCTACTCTTTCCTATTTATCTTCAATCACCTAACCTTATTTCTCTCTTCTGTACATCTCTCTTTTTTTTTTTCTAAAACCTAAATTGGTTGATGAATTCTCAGTGCATTTGCACTGGTCTCTTTTTACCTCCACATCAAAACCGTGTCATAATTTCATTCCTGAGAAGCTCCTATCCCTCCTAGGCTGACTTTCCCCACAGAATTTTGAGCCATGGATGCTACACTTACTTCTCTAAATCTCTGAAACAATCACAAAAAAATCTAAGGTGTATGACAGGCCATGACTGGTTTTTCTCTCCTGGTTGTTTTCACGTCAGACAATGAATGGCTTTCCTCTCCCTATTTATCACAATCTAAAAGATTATAGGATTATAGACTTGGAGTAAGAAAGGATCTTCAGTGAATAGAGCACTGGCCCTGGAGTCAGGAGGACCTGAGCTCAAATCTAGCCTCAGACACTTAACACAAAACTAGCCATGTGACCTTGGGCAAGTCACTTAACCTGAATTGCCCTACCTTCCCCTTCCAGAGAGAGAGAGAGAGAGAGAGAGAGAGAGAGAGAGAGAGAGAGAGAGAAGAAATAAAGGCTATATAAGGTCAGCATAATAACAGTTTACATTTCTATAGTGCTTCAAAGTTTGCAAAGGGTTTTCCCCACAATAACTCTATGAGGTAAATAACATGAGTATTATTAGTGTTATTATGTCCATTTTAAAGATGGAGAAACAAAACAGAGAGGTCAAGTTACTTGCCAATGATCACATAGCTAGAAAGTATTAGAGTTGGGTTTTGAACCAGGATATCTTGACTGATCCTAAGTCCAGCTTGGACTTAGTGCTTGGACAGTTCTACATCATGTTGCTGGATGGCCAAAGGGAAAACTGTTCCAAATGAAGAGATTTCTGTGGAGGCTATTGACTGTACAAGCCACTTAACCCTGTTTGCTTCAATTTCCTCAGCTGAAAAATGAGCTAGAGAAGAAGACAAACTATCTCAGTATCTTTGCCAAGAAAATCTCAAATGGGGTCACAAAGAGGCAGACAGAACTAAAATGGCTAAACAACAACAATTGACTGGTGAGACCTGGAGGTAATTCTGCCTGAACCAAATAGGAGACAGAAACAGACAAATCCTATTCCCCCAGGGACAAGAAAATCTCCCAAGGAGATAATAATATATTATTGGTGGATCTGTGAACTGATCCAACCATTCTGGAGAACAATTTGGAACTATACTCAAAAGGCTATCAAACTGTGCATATCCCTTGATTCAGCAATATCACTAGTAGGTCTGTATTCCAAAGAGATCGTTAAAAAGGGGAAAGGACTTAGGTGTACAAAAATGTTTATAAAAACTCTTTTTGTGGTGGCAAAGAATTGTAAATTGAGGGAATGCCCATCAATTGAGGAATGGCTGAGCAAGCTGTGGTAAATGAATGTAATAGGATGTTATTATGCAACCTGGACTTACATGAACTGATACAAAGTGAAGTAAGCAGAACCAAGAGAACATTGTACACAGTTAACAACAACACCGTACAATGATCAACTGTGAATGACTTAGCTCTTCTCAGCAATACAATGATCCAACACAATTCCAAAGGCCTCATAATGGAAAATACTATCTACATCCAGAAAAAGAACCAATGGAATCTGAATGCAGATCAAGGCATGCTATTTTCACTATCTTTATTTTGTGTTTATGTTTTTATTTCCTTTTAGTCTTTTTTTCTTTCACAACATGACTGATATGGAAATATGTTTTACATGATTGTACATATATAACCTATTTCAAATTGCTTACTGTTTTAGGGAGGGGGGAGGAAGAGGGAAAAAAATTTGGAACACAATATTTCTTTTAAAAAAGGTTAAAAATTGTCTTTCTGTGTAATTGAAAAAATACTATTAAAAACATAAAATAAAATTACATTTAAAATTGAAAAAAAAGAGAAAAAATCTTCCAAGGTAGAAATAAATAGAAGGAATGAACAAGATGGACCTCTTGGGGAGGTAGGAAGGGATAAACTTGGATTGGAAAGGGCCTGAATTAGAAAGACTGAGAAGAAGCCTCCAAGCACAAATGTGCTTTCAGCAGGAAACTTGATGATTTCTAAGTCAAACAAGACTCTTTCTATCTGCTCTGGGAAGAGTCCATGTTCAAGCCCCCCTCATCCTAAGAGGGAAGGAACTCAGGCTGCTCTCCAAGATGGTCCAGTGTAAATATGGGTTGGGGTCACTGCCTTACTTCTGGGAATGGAGACTTGTAATTTAAAACTAGAAGAGTCCTTAGAAATGGTAGTGATACAGGAGCCAGAGGAAAGTGCCCAAGGTGCCCATATTCCCCAAGACAAAGTCTTCTAAATGTCCCTAGGTGATAAAGACAGAAATGGTTGAGAGGACCAAGTGCTTCAACCAGGATTATCATTACCAAGACTGGGAGAGACTGGAAACCAAAGTTGACACATCTTTCCATGCCCTCCAAAATTTTCACTTCAAGTCCAAGGGGAAAAAATATCCAGTGGAAGTCACCTTAGAATTCGGAGGACCTCCTATGATTGGCTATTGTCACATGTACAAATGGGAAAAACTCTTTATGTCCTATTACCCAAACAAATACAAAACTGCTGACCATCCCTAGCCCTCAGAAGGACAGATGAGTATCATCCATCCATCTTCCTAAAAAAGGGGAAGGGGTCTTTCACCTACACCTTCAGTGACTATCATTTCAATTAGCCCCAACCAGGAACTTGACTGACTTTTAAGCATCAAATGCAATAATATATGTAAATTGCTTTGTAACTATAAAATGTTATATAAGTGGCAGCTATTATTATTATTATTGGTTTCTGCCTAGGAAACCCAGGACTGCAGTTCTCTGGCCAGATTCCTAAGCTGTTGTCATTAAAGTACCTTAGAAACCTCATTAAATTTTCTGTTAAAATTATGTTGTTGTTTAAAGTGATGTTATGACATAAGCATGGATTTCAAGTGAGAAAGCTGTCTATATCAAAAAGCAGGTGTATCTGATCCTGTGTGGGAGCTGGTTGCTAGGGGCAACCTCACCCAAAAAGGAATACTTTTGTATTGATATTAACCAGTAAACAGCCTAGCTAACAGCTAGATTCCTATTGGGAGGGGGAAGCTTCCTCTATCCTTTGAAAGTGGAAAATTATTCCCTTCTGACGGGGAAAAGACAGTCACAAGAGGTCATATTATCAACAAAGGCACATCTGGGAGAGTGTCATTGTTGTCTTTTTCATAAATCAAGTTGCTACCTTGTACTATGAGCTGCTGTGTTGCAATGTAAAGGAAAGAAAACTGAGCTTGGAGTCAGAAGTACTGGTTTTGAATCCTGCATCCACTATTTAATGACTATATGACATTAGACAGATCACACTGCTGGAGGAATCTGTCTGATTTACTAGACAGAATAGATTTGCTCCCAAGCAGAGAAAACAGTATATGCACATGCACACACACACACATAGGCACACACACAATCACATGTTCCCACTCATACACATACATATACTCATGTATACCTAATCTTTGTATTAAAGCCTTACTCCTAGAATAACTTGGACTAATGGCCCCTGAAGTACTTTACAGCTCTTAGATTCTGTAATTCCATGACACAAAGAGTCTGAGGACACTTTGAGGGAAATTCTCATTGACTCTTCCCAAATAATCTTAGAACTTTCTGTCTGATACAATTCTATTGTTTTGTCATCAGCTCCCCTTGCAAGCACATTGTTCACAAGGCTAGAAGAATAAGTGCAGGTTTATCTACATGTCAAGTAAAACAAATAGAATCTCTATTATAACCCACGGTGATAATGATGACTATCTGTAAATAACCCTTGCTAGAGGCCTATATAATCTCAGATGCAGCATTCAATAAGTAAAACTTTCAACAATAATTTAACAGTCCAGTGGGGCTCTTCAGCACTTGTCTCCTATTGGAATTTTCAGTCTTTCCTTAACTGGTATCTTATCCTCTACATCATTCTACTTGCAGTTCTCCTTAGCTGCTAAGAAAACAATACCCAGTCTCCTTTATTTGTCTTTCAATCACCATTGTCTATTTTATCTTTTCCATGTAAAACTCACTGTCCTCTTGAAAGAGCCATTAGTAGTAGTAGTAGTAGTAGTAGTAACCAAGCCAAGTTATTTTGTAGCCAAAGTTTTTCCTTGGAGGCAAGAAATGCTTTCAGAGCTTATTTGTCTGGGCTGGAGACTCAAGGATACCAGCTGTAGTGTATAGAGCTAATAGAGCACCCAACTCTGGGATTCTCCATTCTGGTACAATTCTGGAGATCTCTTAACGTATGGAAGTGAGCCCACATTTTATTTAGGAGCACCTCAAACGTAATTCAGAGCCTTCACCTTCCTCTTGGAAATTCTACAAGTTTCTTTTAAATCCCTCTGGAGGGATTCACAATCTTCCCAGATAAAGGGATAGGCCAAGGAAGCTACAAAATCTCTGGTGACTTCTCACAAAATTTGGAATGGGAAATGTGTGAGGACAACCAAGCAAGATCTTCATATTCCAAATTCCTCTACACTTATGTAACATGTTGAAGGAATGGGTTTATTACCTAGGAGTTTCCTTTAAATAACTTCTTGGTTCATGTTCCCACCCAGGGTTTCCCTTAATATGAATAAGTCTCCTCAGAGCAAAAGAATCTTTAGTTTGTATACAAGCACTAAAGGTAACAATATATATGAGATATAGGACAGCCTTTATTTTATCTTGCAGAAATGAGAAATACAAAGTACTGTCATTAGCTTACAAATTTTCAAAATAACTTTTTTTCTATAGGTAATTCTACAAAATGGCCCTAGTGCCACATTGGAATTGAGACTCTACTAGGAGGGAAATGAATTTGTTTCTAAAAAGGTGATGGCTAGGTGGCACAGTGAATAGAGCACCAGCCCTGGAGTCAGGAAGACCTGAGTTCAAATCTGACCTCAAACAGTTAACACAAAACTAGCCGTGTGACCTTGGACAAGTCACTTAACCCCAATTTCCCTACCTTCCCCCTCCAAAAAAGAAAGAAAAGCTGACTATTCATCACCATATGATTACCCACCTCCCCTACTCAGGGACCTATACGAAGTCTTCTAAATTTATAATGCTATCTTGTGGTTGAGATTTCCTCTGAAGGGAAAAGCATCTTATCAGAATCATTTATTTAAAAGAATCATCTTCCTTCTCATTGGACCTTCATGCCTAAATAACTCACAGTAGCAATAGAGGTAAAGATCCAGTTTGCTTTGATACCTCTGGATTCTGTCTATCTGTTCCTCTAGCTTCATAAGGCGTGGTCCAGGAACTTGAGTAGAACCCTTCCTCTTCTCTCCTGGAGGTTTGGTCCAGGAGTTCTTACGGCTCCATCACCATCTCAACCAGCTTCCACCTCTGGGTCCATGTAGTTCCTTCTTTTCCTGTGATCACATTATTCCCCTCTTCAGAAACACTGTGGGTGATCTAATACTATCTCTTTACAGTGTTCATGTAAGGGACCAAGAGATTCTGCTTCGGCTTCTATGCCTTCCATCTTTGTGGCTGAAGTGTTCAATGGAACTAATGTAGATAAATGGGCTTTCTCCTGAACCCTGGGCCTCAGGGCCCCAGGGCTTCTGTTTATATGTAATTTCCCTCTCAGTTTTGCTCTCCAGCTTCACTGTCTGTTCTCTGAACTCTCTTCTAAATATACCTTATCCCTTTTATGAGACAAACGATGTTGCTTAGATCTACCCAAACATCCTCTATGAGGTGACCATTAGGCCAACAAATATCCTGGTGAGTATCCCACTGCCCATCAAAGAGATGTCATTAATCATCTTTATTCATTGAGATTGGAGATGTTCACACCTTGTGTAGGAGACAACTTCAAAATGATAACAGAGATTTCAACCATTAACTTTTTCCCTACCAGGCTCCTCCTGGTTACACCTCCTTACACACAGAAATACATATGTTCATTCATACATTTATATGACACTATGGCATATCTACTGATATGCAGGTATATATATGTAGAATCAAAAACACAGGGAGCCCTGGATTCAAATCTGACCTCAGATACTTACTACCTGTGTGACCCTGGGCAAGTCACTTAACCTTGATTGCCTCAAAAACAAAATACAAGAAACACAAATTTCTAAGAATCTCTGACCTCAAGAATACAGGAATTACTGGGGCAGGCATGAGGGCTAGTACTTGCTACTGGAGAAAATGAGGCTGGTGGATCATGTGAGTTCAGGAGTTCTGAGTTCAGCTAGAGCTACAGTCAATCAAGTTAAGCACCAATACAGTAAGACCCCGTATGGGGGAGGGGGACAGGGGGGAGGGGCAGGGAGCTTCAGACTGCCCAAGAGGAAGCAAACCAGCTTTCAGATCAGAAGTGGAGCAGATCAAAGTTTCTTTGCTGATTAACACTGGACTCAGGCCTATGAGTGACTACTATACTTCCAACCTGGGTGAGTTAAGAAGGACTAGTTTCCAAAAAGGAATCCACGAATGCAGGAAAAAAATCTGATATCTTCACCTTGAGGAATCCTAATGTGAGAATTCTCTCCACCAAGGTGCATATCTGTGAATTAGTATAGGTTTAGAACCTTACCTCAAACACCATGTAGTCTAGTCTGTTCATTTTACAAATGAGAAAACCAAAGCAGAGAAAGGTGAAATGACTTGCCTGAGGTCAATACAGCTAGTAGATGTCAAAAGTAACCCATCTTATAACCCATCTCCCTGATTCCAAGTCTGGCATTTTGTCCACTATGCTACGAAAACATACAAAATAAGAATAATAATGATAACAATAATCTACTAATGGAGTATAATACCAATCTACAAATCACTTTGAGGTTTTCAAAGCACTCTCCTCACAGATAAGTCATATAAGTATTCTTATCCCCATTTTATAGATAAGAAAACTGAGACTCAGAAAGGTCATAGAATTAAGATATCAAGATATGTAGAGATGAAAGAAACCTAAGGCTGTTTAGTCCAAACCCCTCCTATTACAAATGAGGAAACAGAGGATCAGACAGGTTAAGTCACTTACCCAAGCTAGAAAATAGCAGATATAACATTTGAACCCAGGTTAACTAGTAAGTATTGGATTAAAACCCAAGTCTCCCCGCATCAAGTCTAGGATTATTTTTTACCATAACCATGGTTTCCTAAAAAAAAAAAATCAACAAGAAGGTGATTTCCTTAACTATGTCCAAGGTATCTTCTTGAGACTGACCTAATACAAGGTTAAGCCCTGTGGCCAGGGATGAAATGAGCAGAAGGAAGATCCATTCACACTTGTTCCTCTGGGAAGACACACAGTCAGACTCCAGGGCCCTAGAGTAGACTCTGGCTCGGGCCTGTCTCTAGCTCGAACACCTAGACAATCTTCCCCCACTTCATGTGGCTAAAAGGAAATGGATGTCTCCTTCTTCTTCTTCATTTTGCATGTCACAAAATCCCAAATGTCACTGTGTCCCCTTGAGGACATGAAGCCCTATAGTTGAGAACAGCAAAAGGATGAGATGGGGGAGCAATGCAGGCCCACAAATGCCACCCCACCCCCTTTGACAGTAGTAAAGAATGCCTCCCATGTACACCCATTAATTCACTTTAAAGGTTTGTGTCAAGGGAAAACTTCAAATTATATTCACACAGCATCTGACTTTGGCAGTAAAACTGGGCAGTAGCTTGTCCTTGAAACCGAAATCTCTAGGTTCCTGAGACTCCCAAAGACCAACAGTAAATCTGACTGGGCTCAGAGTCACCAACATGGCCCTTTCCTTTCCCACATGAACACTGCCCTTTCCATCTTCAAGGCCTAGTCCCCTCCCTTCCTTCCACCATTCTTCCTCCTTCCTTCTGTCCCTCGATTATGCCTGCCTAAGAAAATTCAGATGCCTTCATTTGCAGGGCAAATGAGCCCCAATTCACCTGGCAGAATGGTTTGGCATGCATACCAAAGCAGGCAGCCAGGTCTCCATGCTGGCCGTGTTGGGGGAACGGGGCACCTGGCTTCTGACTGAGTACCAGTGACAAAGGACACTCCCTCAGAAGCCTCTGCCTGTGAGTCTTGCACAGAGATTTGGGCCAGGCCTCAAAGGCTTAACGCTGATTATAAGCAGGGTTTAGGGGAAAAGGATTTTTCCATTTAATCATCTGTCACCTCTGCATTTAATTACGGGGATCTTTTTGACTTATGATGATGCTTCCCCTGGCCCCACTGAAATCCAGGATGTAACTCTGTGTGTGTGTGTGTGTGTGTGTGTGTGTGTGTGTGTGTGCGCGTGCTAGAGAAGTCTAGAGTCCTTGTGGTATTTCAGGAATAGTTTTGATATGAGGCCAGACCCTCTCCCACCCCTCCCAAACATATAGCTCCAATCACATTCCTAGAACTGAGAACTGGAATGTTAGAGGTCACTTACTCCAATCTCCTCATTTTACAGATAGAAAAAGCTCTGAACCAGAGAGATGCACTAACTTGTCTAAGGTCACATAGGTATCAAGTCACAAAGCTGGGGTTTGAACCCAGGTCCAGTGATAGAAATTCAATGATCATTCTCTTAGCTCCCTGGTTCTCTGCCCCAGTTTTGGTGCCACCTCTAAGAAGAAGAATCAAACAAATAATAAGACAACACAATAAAGCAAGCGTCCCAAAGATAGTCATCAAGCTCCTCCTCCCAGAGGATGCTTGGGAATTCCCTAGCAGAATTCAGTGTAGGCCACCACTACAAATCCAGGGCTTTTCAAACACATTCAAAAGACCTGGTTGATTATGAAGCTGTATTTCCAAGGGATTCATAAGTTTCTGTAGACATACAAGACTTGGGGGGGGGGAGTTGGAGTGGAAAATAATGAAGAAACAGACAGACAGAAACAGACTTTTTGTGTCTTTATCCACCGACTTTTCACACTTATCATAGAATGACGGATTTAGAGCAGAAAGGAACCTTAAGAGACCAACTCTTTGGTTTTACAGCTAAGGAAACTGAGGACCAGAAAGATTATGACTTGCCCAAGTTCACACAACCAATAAGTGGCAGATCTGGGATTTAAATGTTGGTCTTCTGACTCTCTGTCCAATACTCTATCCACTTCCCCACTCTCCTTTATATTAACTGGCATTTTATTAACGTACTTGGAGATTTCTTTGACTATTTCGTGGTTGCCTACCTAGAGTGTATTTTTAAACCTCACCAGCTATAGAATCGTGGAAGGTAAGAGCTGGAAGAGACTGGAAAGGTCATTACACCAGCTCTCTACATCATCCAGCTTCTGTTTAGAAGCCCTCAGGAAGAGGGAACTAAGCACGACCCAAGGCAGCCAACTCTACTTTAGAACAATTCTAATTCTTAGTAAAGTCATTTCTCATATTGAAATAAAATCTGAATTATCTCACATAAAAGAGGCAAGAAAAAGTTTTTACAGTGGAGGGAAAGAAAGGGGAGGTGAGAGGGAATGAGTGAAACTTACTCTCATTGGATTTGGCTTAAGGAGGGAATAATATCCATACTCAATTGGATACAGAAATCTATCTTTCCCCTGCAGGAAAGTAGGGGGGAAGAGGATAAGAGAGGGGGCCATGATAGAAGGGAGGGCAGATTGGGGAGGCAGAAATCAGAAGCCAACACTTTTGAGGAGGAACAGGGGCAAAGGAGACAACAGAATAAATGGGGGGAGAGGGACAGGATGGAGGGAAATATGGTTAGTCTTTCATAACATGACTATTATGGAAATATTTTGCATGACTACACATGTATGACCTATATCAAATTGTTTGCCTTCTCAATGAGGGTGGGTAGGGAAGGAGGAAGGGAGAGCATTTAGAACTCAAAAATGAATGTGAAAAATTGTTTTTACATGCAACTGGGAAACAAGATATACAGACAATGGGGTACAGAAATTTATCTTGCCCTACAGGAAAATAAAAGGGAAAGGGATAAAGGGGCAGAGGTGATAGAAGGGAAGGCAGATTGTGGGAACAGGTAATCAGAATGCACACAAGGAGAGATATGGAGAAAATGTGGAACTCAAAATCTTGTGGAAGTGAATACTGAAAACTAAATATAAATTAATTCATTAATTTTTTTAAATGTTTTAAAGAAACAAAATCGGTCCCCCTATCCATTGCTTCTAGTTCATGGAGCCATGATCTTCTGATCACAGGTTTAGAGGTGGAAGTGATCTCAAAGGTTGTTTCATCCAGATCCTCCTTTTAGAGATGAGGAAACTGAGAAGCAAGGAAGTTAAGCCTCTTGCCCAACGTTACACAGCTGACTGACTTAGGAGTGCCAAGAAGGCAGGATTTGCACCCAGGTGTTCCGATGCCAAATCTAGCATTCTTCCCACTACATAGCTCATAACATTCTCTCAAAGTCATTGTGGGGCTATTAAAGCCTAGAATGCCACTAAACTCTGAAGTGTATGAAATCCAGCCAGGTCCCACAGCCGTGTTTTTCATATGACTTGACTTCGTGGTGATATGTTGCCTAGGTTCTCAAGAAGGAAAAGGCAGAAATCCTGTCCCAGATGTGGGAGAAGACACAACCTTCTGAGGACCAGCAGCTATTTTCCACCTCCTGGACCCTTGCTAACTTGTTCAGTACTGCTCAGGACATCAGCCTTTGCATGCGAATCCAAAAAGCCATAGCATGGAACACATTAGTTGTGCAAAGGCTAAAAGAACTGGGGGGATAGGGAGAAGGGGCAGGGCAAGACTGGCAAGAAGGATCTTTATGTTGTCTTCAGTTGTGTCTGACTCTTCATGACCCCGTGTACTGTTTTCCTGGCAGAGATACTGCAGTAGTTTGCTATTTCCTTCTCCAGTTCATTTTTACAGATGAGGAGACTGTGGCAAGCAGCGTTGAGTGACTTGCCCTGGGTCATACAACTTGTAAGTGTCTGAGATCAGATTTAATTCAGGAAAATGAGTCTTCCTGACTCCAGGTCTGACATTCTATCCACGGTGCCATCTAGCTGCCCTGAGAAGGACCCAGACAACTGAAAATTATGTAGTGATTTATATATAATGCTATATAGATATAGTCTTAAAAATGGGGAAGTTGAATTCCCACCTTGGCTCTGTTACTTACTAGCTATATGAACTTTGACAAGTTTCATAAACTCTCTTGGCCTCAGTTTCCTCATCTGTAAAATGAGAATAAAACATTCTAACTCTCTACATCATAGTGTTTGTTGCAAGAAAAGTATTTTGTTCATCATAAAGCATAATAAAAATGTGAATTGGTATTAATCTCGAGACTTAATAAATGTTTATTGACAATTTGAATTAAGTTCAATCTAATTGGATTTGACAATATGGTATAGTGGAGAAAGAATTCAATTTTGAACCATGGAATCTCAGTTGAAACCCCAGCTCTCCTATTTACTACTTATGTGTTTATGGGCACATCATTTCCCTGGGCTTCAGTATTTTTTCATTTGTAAAATGAGAGGATTGGACAAAATGACCTCTGAGATCCCTTCCAGCTCTAACTCTACAAAACAGTGAAACTGAATGATGGATGCCTCCACCACGATGACTCCAAGCCAAGCGGATTCATCATGAATCTCACATAGCAATGGGTTCTCTGTGCCTGCATTGTACTGTAACTGACTTGGGGAACCATTTGGTGACCATCCACTGGAGTAGACATGGAAGGCTGTATGTATCATCCTGGGATATTTGTGTCCATTTTAAGTTTCTGCTGCAGTAATCATATTGGATACTACAGATCAAGCCTTCCTCACCTACCTTCCCTTAATCTTGTGATCATGCAGTCATGCTAGTCACGAATGATTTGCAAACCAAAATGGCTAAGTCAAGCTGTACACAGATAATAATATCAGTTGATGCTTTTTCCATCTTATTTTTGTACTTTTTCTCTTTATATCACCATAATTTCTGAATATATTCTTCTTTCTTCCTCTACCCTGTGAGTCTTCCCTTCTAACAACATATGAGAGAGGGAGAGGGAGACAGAGAGGGAAAGAGAGAGAAAAGAAGAAGGAGGAGGAGGAGGAGGAGGAGAAGAAGAAGAAGAAGAAGAAGAAGAAGAAGAAGAAGAAGAAGAAG
>NW_027185627.1:2318528-2334249 GCF_028583685.1 Petaurus breviceps papuanus
AAGAAGAAGAAGAAGAAGAAGAAGAAGAAGAAGAAGAAGAAGAAGAAAGGGGCACTTCAGAAAAAAAAAATCAATGACTCACCTACATCTGACAGCAAATGTAATATTCCATACCCCTTGCTCCCTACGTCTGCAAAGAATGGAAAGGGTTCCATTTTTTCAGCTCTTCTCTCAGATCAAATTTGTTCATTATAATTATATAGCAATGAACTGACATTTATAGAGAATCTTAAGGTTTATAAGGCATTTTCCATACATTATCTCCATTAATCTTCACAGGAATCCTGTGAGGTAAGTTCTTTATATTTTTTATCTCCATTTTACAACTGAGGAGACTGAGGTTCAGAGAGATGAAGGGACTTGCCTTGGACAGCTACTTTATATTTCACAGTTTTGTAATTCAGGGAGATTCTCTAGTTCAGCCTTCTCATTTTACAGATGAGAAAACAGAGGCCCAGGGAAGGTAAATGATCTGTCAAAAGTCATAAATAGTAAGCACTGGAGGTAGAATTTGAACCCAGGCCATCAGATTTTAGCGACTCTTTCCATGGACTGCTGCCCTGTAGTGCCCCCTCATGTCTAATGGAATATATATCATCAATAGACTAGTTTTCAGCAACCTCTAGCATCAAAGTCCTCAGCTAACTTCCCAGTTTGGAAGGGATCTACAATCAATTATCTGTGGTCTCTCAATCTCCCCAAACTCCATTCCCAAAGTAAAGGACAAGCCTAGAGGGTGAAGAAGGGCTTCAGTTTCCCAGGCTCTTCCTGGAAGATGAGCATTAGATTAACCAGCTCTGCCTCTTGCCTCTCAAAGATTTGGGAACCATGATTTCATAAGAGAAAGAAATGACTTCTAATAATGCAGGCTGGCACTTTCTCTGCAAGTTAGAGTCTTGGAGAGTTACTTGGAGACACTGAGGAGTTAAGTGACTTGCCTAGGATCACATGGACTGTCAGAGGCAGGATTTGAACCCAGGTTTTCCTAGTTTGGGTGCCAACTTTCTATCCAAATTGCCCTCAGAGAGTTTGAAAGTTATAATATCCATCCATATATGCTTCAGACCAGCATAGTGCCCATGTGCCAGTTCTGCTTTCCATCTTCACATGCCTTGTCCTCATCATCACCATAGCAACAAGAGGGAAAGATAGAGAGATAGGACAGGCACTTATTAAACTAATTACTACATGCCAGAGTTCCTTCCCTCAAGGAGCTTCCATCTTAATGGACAACACAAAAAAAAAAAAAAAGAGGAAAGGAAATGGAGGAAAGTGCCTGCCGAGGGGCAAAGTGGAAAAGTCCCAAGTCAGGAGCAGAACTGAGCTTCAAATGAGCATGTCTAGTTGGGGAAGGGGAGATTCCTCAAAAGCAGGAAGTTGGAAGGAAAAGTTGGAAGAAACTCACCAGTCAGAGAAGGGAGGTGCTAAAGGATGAAGAGTCTTGGGAAAGAGCCAGGTGAGCCAGAGTCAAAGTTACGGAAAATCACCTAAGCATGTCCCTCAAGCTAACCCAGCAGCCTGAGAAAGGTGAATAGGTTTACAGTCACCATGTTTATCATTGACAGGGTTTTTGCCACCACAAAACAGGAAACAAGGTCGTGTTGTCCCTCAACTACCACTGGCTATTGTAGATCATTGCCTCTCAACAAATTTTGACCCAGATACCACAGCCCCTCTTCTGTGATTTAGCAGATTTCCCTTATTGTCCTCCAAAGTGTAATCTGACCATGTCCATGGCCCCTTCTTCACATCCTACTAAGAAAAATTTTTCCTGAGTCAGATGCCATCTTTTTCTCTGGTCATCTTATGGGGACAGGAGGTAGATGGTACATGTAGATCCTGTACTCCAATCAAGTCTAATCTAATAGACTAAAGAAGGTATTGCCCAGATGACAAGTCCTGAGAAAACAAGGAACAAGTAGATAATCCTGCATGTATATAAAGACATTTAGATATAAATATATGCATAAATAGACACATGTGTAGACATACAGAAATAGATTATGTGCCTTTCACTGTAGCTACTACATCAGAATTAGGCAGTAACGGGACTAAAGACACCCGGACTAGGGGGTGGGTTAGATTAGAGAGATTTGGCGATTTTCAAGGGGGTGAATGTAATTCACATTTTGGAATCCATCCACAAAGACAACCACAGAGTTAGGAAAACTGGGGAGTTGTGTTCTGGTGGGATGTTTTTTCCAGCTTTTTCCAGCATTCCCTCCTACCTAAGGAGGCTTGCCAATATGGGAATAGTATGTTATCTTAGCTGAAGCCATTGTCCATGCCAGGATGGCAGGCTAAAACAGAGGAAATACACAAAATATGCAGTACCTAAATATAAGGCTAGAATCATTGTTCAGAAATGCAGACTGGGCAAGTAAAAACGTGAAGAAGAAGAAGAACCCAAGAATTCAGGTAGAGGTCAGCATATAAAACGGCCTAGGAAGGCATCATAGAGCAACAGAGATAGGGCAACATAGGGCCACAGAAATCAACAACTAAGCTTCCCCTGACTTCCCTTAAGTGCCATCATAGCACGATGTGGCCAAAGAAGTAAAGGCTGAAAAGAGACCATCTTTTAACCTCAGAAGGGTTACTATAAGAAACAGGCAGACCAATTGCTATCCGTCTCCATCCTGGGAAGAGGAAGTAGGCATTAGTCATAGCAGGAGAGATGCAAGGCTAGAAAACCTTGAGAGACAACATGAAAGTTCTGTCCCTCAAGAGAGTGAGGGATGGGGGAGAAAAAACAGGCAGCCATGTATGTGTGTAGATACAGGTACCTGCCTACTGGGGATGTGTGCAGGTAACCAGGCAGAGACATCTGATGGTTTCATGAAACTTACAAACGTACCTGATACGCTAGCACACTGTGCCCACCAGGCTAGTAATAGATGGAATCCTTTGCAACTCTTAAGAAGCAAGGTTTAAATAAAGCAGTATCTTATATCTGGGACTTCAGGGGAGGCGGAGCTAGAAGGGAGGGGATCGGAGTAGAGGTACAACAGAAAGAGACCTTTACCACTACCTTTCAAGAGAGGGATTTGAGGGTGGGAGAAGTGGGTTCTATTGTTCAGAGAAGGGTAAGATTATAAGCTATTAAGAGGGAGAAGTGGAGCAGAGAGGCCAGAGTCAGGGTCGTGGTGGGAGGCTAGGGACTGTAAGTCTTCTCTAGCAGAAGCCCAGCGATAGTTCAGAGAAAATATGGCTTTCTACCCATCCTCCCTGGCTTCGCATACTCAGAGTTCCTCCTGCCCTGTACATCTAAGAGAAACTGATTACACGCCTTCTCCAAATGACTTGCACAGAAGATGAGAACGCTTATTCCCACACTTCAGAAATCTAACACGCTTTTATGGAGAAGATAAAATTCGAACCAGAGATATTTCACCTCACACAGTGAAATGCAATTTCGTCTCTGCTGGTGCTAAGGTGCCTGCGCCAGGACCACCTCGCTCCTCACACTTTGGAGCTCGGCTTCCACTGCACTTGTTTTAAGAGCTGTGCTGGCAGCCACATTTGTGGCACCTGTACAGTCAGTCTGGCCCTTTGACAAACGGGCCCAATGCAAAGGCAGGAATGAGTGGGTGGTGGGAGCCAGGAACATCTCCCTGAAATCATTTCCTAAGTACCCTCCTCACTGGGTCTCAGACCAACAGCCCTTTAGACCTCAATCTCTTGGCCACTCTTAACCAAGAAGCCAGTTAAAGGCAGGGAGAACAACACTAGACCAGTACTGGAACCTTTGCCCTGTGTGAAAGTTGGAGAGTTTCCAAACTGGGCATTCCGAGGTGGCTCCTTGAAGATTTCTCCTCTTTTTAGACATTTTTTTCTGTAACATAAAGGTCCAATGGGCTTCTAAAGCTAGGGTTTGAACTCCAAACTTCACAAAATTAATCTTATTAATTAAAGGGATTTGTTCTGTGATGTTTGGATTCAGTCAAAGGGCCACGCTTGAGGACCCACATGTGACCTCAAAGTTGCAGGTTCCCCACCGCCACCCCTGATAGTATTAAAAACTTGTGGAGGTTGAAAATGGCTGGTCACCAGAGCAAGTGGGGGCCAGAGTCAGCAGACAGTGAAGTTATCTAGGTGAGTATGGGGATGTATCTCCAGCTGTTGCTGCTGTGGTAGCTGGGCCATAATAAAGCTCATTTCCAGTCCTCTACCCAACTTATCATGCTATTCCCATGACTGCTCTAGGTTTTCTGTTTTGATCTCCTAGCTTCAGTTGCCCTGGTCAGCTACTACTAATATTAGTATGTCTCTTGGGGGAACAGCTTGTCCGAGGAGATTAGCAGCAAGGAGCAGCTGACCCTGCATTATGATAAGGGCTCCCTAGAACACATAAGCACAGCAGGTGCCCTGTACCTCAGCCTCTCCCCTAAGCTGCATTCCCATTACACTGGGACTAGCTGGAGGTCCAAGGAAATCGCATTCTGCTGCAAGTCTTTTGGCTCCTCTGGAGAGGCCCCTCGTCTCCCACCATGACCCTGACTCTGACCTTTCTCATCTGACCCTGACTCTGACCTCTCTCGTCCAACCCTTCCTTTTATCAGCTTGGAATCTTACCTTTCACTGAACAATAGAACCTTCTGTCCCACCCTCAAATAACCCTCCTGAAAGTTCGGGGTAAAGGTTTCTTTCTATTTTGTCTCTGCTCTGACTCCTTCCCTTCTATGGAAAAAGAGATGGACTCCTGGAATTTCTCCTTACAAAAATCTAGGAACCGATGTGTCAGTTGGCAGCCACAGCAGAGGGTGGTACCATTGTTTCAGTGCAGTTCCTATTGAGACATCGGTAGCTGCTATTTTCCCCTATGTGAATTTGGGGGGCACTGTTACCTGTACCCTCTCCTATTCACCCACAACTTCAGCATGAAAGAGATTTGTTAACCCATGTAGTGATGCTGAGATGTTCCGAACCGTATGGACCAGTGACATTGTGTCCCCACTGATCAAAAGATTCAGGAGTCAGTAATCATCATCAGAGCTCCCCATATCCACTGTCAAAAGTTACCACTATGGGGGACGGCCAGGTAGCACAGCGAGTAAGAGCACCAGCTCCAGTGTTGAGAAGACCTGGAGATCGAATCCTGGGCTCAGACACTTAGCACCCACCCAGAAACACCTGGCTGTGTAACCTTGAGCAAGTTACTTAACCCCAATTGCTTAGGGGAGGCCAGGTGGCTGAGCGAGTAAGAGCACCGGCTCCAGTGTTGGGATGACCTGGCTCAAATCCAGGCTCAGATACTCAGCACCACACCCAGAAATAACTGGCCATGTAACCTTGAGCAAGTTACTTAACCCCGATTGCTTAAAAAAAAAAAGTTACCACTATTCCATCTAGCAGGGCCTTCTAGCCAAGTGTCCAGTACATTCTATACCCCAATGTGCTATGCCTGACCAAGGCATCTTCTTCCTTACTGGTTAGAGCCACTTTGGGGAGACTGGCACTGACCCTCTAATGCCAGGATTTCCAATTTCCAATACAAGTATGAGGCAACCTAGGCTGCTCATCATAGATCTTTTGAAATAGCCCTAGATTAAACTTCTCTCCAAAAGGGGAAAAGGGAAGAAAGGATTCCCTTTATCCTCTGATCACTGCTAAGAAGCCCTCAGTGACCAAGACCGTCATTCCCTTGAGCCATTTGTCCAGAGGAGCTGTCAAAGCAAAGAAATGCTTTGAGTTTAGCCTTTGCTTTAGGGGTCAGCAAAATCTAGGAACTAGCCCAGTCCCATTCATCCTGGTTGAGAAGGTTTATATGCACAGTTTGAATGGTGCCCTAGTCTTGGGAGTTGTGAAGGGGGCACATTCTGGATGATTGACTGAAAAATGGGTAGCCTTGGATAGGAAAAGTGAAAGGTTTTATTTTTACTCCTTGAGAGAGACAAGGGATAATCCATTGGGTAAATCTAAAAAGAACTAGGGGATCTCCAATGGGTAGGCCACACCCACCCTGCAGAAGTCACCAGGAGGGAAAATAATCATATAAGTCTCATTTAGGGGGAAACTGACTTGACCCATCACCCTAACTTACTCTTGCCATGTGGATACTGAAGCACAGGGTACCTCAGTTGTTTCTTGGTATTGCACCCTGGAAAAGGCTATTAATGTGTTGGATTATGGAGGACAAGGATGGAAACTGGAGAGTGGGAGAGGAGACCCTGAGTTCATTATAGTTATCTTGATATTAAATAGTCTGTGCTGAATGAAACTCTGCCAGAAAGGAAGAGAAGAATGAAGGAAGGAAGGAAGGAAGGAAGGAAGGAAGGAAGGAAGGAAGGAAGGAAGGAAGGAACGAAGGAAGGAAAGAAGGGAGGAAGGAACGAAGGAACGAAGGAAGAAAACTATGAAGCATAGTGAGGCGGGTATATCTAATTATAAAAACAATAGCTGACATATTTATTTGGTTCTTTTTTTATTTTTAATAGACCTGGAATTTTAACAGTATAGGAAATTTCAGGTAAGGAATTTCCTCTACTAATACAGGCCAGCATCTTCTCTGCAACTTGAAATCTTAACAAGTTGCCAGGGGACACTGAGAAGTTAGGTGACTTGTCCAGGGTCACACAGACAGTAGTATCAGAGGCAGAGCTTGAATACAGGTCTTCCTAAATTCCAAACCATTTCTTGATCCACAACACCTTGCTCCCCTCCAGGTCTTCCAAAATTTTTCATAGGCCTCATGGGGATTACTGCCTTCATTTTACAGACGGGAAATCTGAGAATCATGGCAAAGGGTATATCCATGGTCATGGGTAATAAGTGTGAGAGCTGGGCTTTGAACCCAGGTCTACTTGTGACTAAATGGCCAGGGCACTTTCCCCTAATCATGTTGCCTCTCTTCAAAAAGATAAATTCCCACAACCTCAACCCACAAGAGATACACCCAGACAAGAGAAGCCCGAGCTTCCCTGGTACTTGTTTGGTGCCTGTCACTAAGAGCCCTCCTTAAAGAGACAAATGGGGAGTAAGTTCAACTATTACAAAGCATATATAGGCAGCTCTAGGCTGGATATGAGCATGGCTCCCATCAGTCCCATCAATCACATCCAACTCTTTGTGACCCCATTTGGGGTTTTCTTGACAAAGATACTGGAATGATTTGCCATTTCCTTTTCCTGCTCATTTTACAAATGAAGAAACTGAGGCAAACAGAGTTAAGTGATTTGCCCAGGGTCATACAGTGAATAAGTGTCTGAGGCCAGATTTGAACTCCTGAAGAGGAATCTTCCTGACTCCAACCCCACACTCTGTTCACTGCACCACCTACCTGCCATCACTTCTCCATTACTCACACACAGACAATGTATACGACACCACAGAAGAACTATGGCCCTGGACCAATGCAGACACCCATGAAGAGCCCCACTCCCCACTGCAACAGTACCAGAGGACCAAACCCTGCAGGCCTGGCTGCTCCTTCCACACTCTACTTATGCCATTCATTCTATTTTTTTTAGTTAGTGATCCCTTTTGTGTTTACCTCAGCTCCATCACCATTCCCTTCCCTCGATCCTTTCCCAAAGACCTGTCCTTTGTAATGCAGAAGGAAAAAAGATGGAAAACCAACCAACGTTTCAAAAAAGCCTCGTGTTTTTTCCATTTACATTGATAGATTTTGCAAAATCTTCAGTAACTGAGACTGATGAATGGGGCCTGGGGACACCATTACCTTCAGAGAAAGTGGCTAGGCCACATCTCCCCAAAGGGGTGTTTCCCTGGACTATAAATGGGGAGGGGGCAGCCTAGAAGCAGGGCCAGTGATCTAAGGGAAAGGGTTCTCTTGGGCTTATGGGCCCATAGGTAATAGGTGGTTGGCAGTCAGGTTTAGTGGTGACCCCATCTCTACAAGGGTTGCTTGCTTCATGGATGACTGCAAGAGTTAAGCTGAAAATGTAGCCAGTGCCTAGTGGGCACCACTCTTCTGGAAACATTGCTATACTTGTTGGCCATATTGTTTTTCCTGGTTCTGCTCACTTCACTTTGCATCTGTCCCTTCCCTCCCAACATCATTTTTCTCACCACCATATATGGACCCATTCAATTTAAGATACACCAACCCCTTCCTGTTATCTGGCTCCCTTAATTTATTCACTGGCAATGCCCCTTGGTTCAGTTGGCTCTCTCAAGCTCCAGCACTGCAAGAAACATCTCTAGGGATTCTGCTCCTGCCTTCTCTCCCATCTCTAAGCCTTAAGGAGCAGATTTCAGAAAACTAAGTTAAAGGCCCTGCTATTACTTAAATTAGGTAATGAAGTATGCAGTACACACAAGGCAGTGGAGAGGATAGGAAAGACCTGGGTTTTAATCTCAGACACTTACTAAGCTATTTGGCTACCTTACTTCTTACTTAAACAACTTCCTTGTTGTTTAAATGAAAATTAATATTCACATTACTCTCTTCATGGGGTTGTAATGGCAAACACAGAAGTAATTAACACCTTGTTTCAGCTATTGAATTAACACCTTGTTTCAGTTCAAGTTTCTTTTGGGCCTTGTATCAAGTCTGTTAAGAAAAAGAATTGTGAACCCCACAACTTGTGAACCCTACAACTCATGAACTCCTGCAACAGGAAGGGGAGGAGCTAATTACCATATATAAGGAGAGGCACAGAACTGAGAAGAGGACTCTTGTGGTGGCAGAGTCAAGAAGGAAAAAACTTGTGGTGTCCTGGCACTCTGTTTGTCTGCTCTGTCTGCATTGATGTTTGTTTGTGATACTTTGCACAGAAGCCCTGGGACCTTACTGGAAGCCCTGGAAGAGGATTTTTGGGTTGTATGCTTACAGAAATCTTGGAGGAGGGTTTTGGAGGTCCTGGGACTTTACTGATGATTTGTGCTGACCTCTTGGACCTTGTTTGTGGGTCTGTGTTGATTTCTGTATCGATGATTTGTGTTGAGTTGTCAGACCTTGTTGGTGGGTCTGAGTTGATTTCACAGGCAGATGGTGAATTAATGATGGTGCTGGCAATGTGCATGGATATTATCGTGGCTCTGTCAAGCTTTGTCTTCCCAGAACCAGGAACTGTGAAGTATTTGAGGTGGAGTAGACACTGTGAACTTCAATATGAAATGGGAACTGAACAAAGAACTGGACAAGGAGCTGGACAAGGAACTGGGAGATGCTTTTTGAACCCAGGTGACAGTAGGAGCTGGGACTATGGAAGAGGAACCATGGAAGCTGAGAGCCAGCCTCAAGTCAAGCTGAAAGAAGACTTTACTTAGATATTGTGTACTGACTAAGAAGATTATGATTTACTGTGACCTAGGGGTGGAGAACTTTGACTTTTTCACCTTGTGATTGAATTAAGGATTTTGTGATTGACTAAATGAATGTACTTTGTTTAGAACTATGTGACCACCTTGGTGAAAACTATATGGTCATTTTAGTGATAAGTTGTTGAGTTGTGACGTGGTGAATGCTATATGTTCTGTGATAAGTTGTAACATGGTGAATGCTCTACCTTGATTTTCTGTGAATGTTTTGCTCTGATTTGTTATTGAATAAGAGTATTCACTATAATGTGTAATCAGAACCTTGAAAGCTGTTCACAGCAGCATTCTTCTGGAAAGCTGCTTGTGTGTGGCTTTACAGGGGTTTACCACAAATGTTTTCAAATCTTTAAAGCCTACACAAATATGTATTGTTATCATTGCCTCAGTTCTCCCCTTCGCCCCTTGGGGCTAGAATCTCCCTTGTCTCACCCTTAAATGTAAGGTCATGCCCTGCAATAGCAGTGAAAGAAACTGGCAAAAGACATGCTATGTGCAGAGTCCTCTGATCCCACCCTGGATTCTCTATTTGTGTTAAAATTCCTTCAAAGCACTGACCCCATGAAGGACACCTGGGAAAAGGACCAAGCAAAAGAATCAGGACTTCTGCCATCTGGCAGCTAGGGGACAAGTTCAGGTCCTGAGTCAGGAAAACCTGAGTTCAAATCTAACCTCAGATACTTACTAGTTGTGGGACTTGGGCAAGCCACTTGACTTCTATTTTCCTCAATTTCCTCAACTATAATATGAGGGTAATAACAACACTTACCTTGCAGAGTTACTGTACTTATTGCCCATATTATTTTCCTGGTTCTGCTCACTTCACTTTGCATCTCTGACTGAAAAAAGGAAAAAAAGAGTGAATGAATGAAAAGGATTTATTAAGTATGTATTATGAGCAAAGAAACCATGCTAAGGGCTGGGAATTCAAAAAGAAAGGCAAAACGGTCATGCTCTCAAGGAGATCACATTCAAATTCAGAAGAGAGCACATTCAGAAGACTTCAGCTACAAGTCAGATGGAAAGTCTCCATAGTCCTTAGGAGGCATCTACAAAGCAGATGGCAATGCATCTTCTTTAATGCCATTTCCATTAATAAAACCATATCACTTTCTGATGTTGAATTGTTTTGCAGAGCTAACGACTTTGGTGGCAAGGACTCAGTTTCTGTTTCTTCAGTAGCTGTGGCTACTGGGGCTGGGGAGAGGGAGAGAGGAAAACAGAGAAAGGACGAGGGCTTCAGCACCTTCAGAGGAAGTTGCTAGGATGCATTTCCACAAAGGTTGCTTCCCTGGACTCTGCTGCAGAGACCAGATGGAAAAAAAACTAGGTGGGGGAAGTGGAGGAGGGAGCATGGAGGGGGTTACTGCTATTCCCAGGGATCTTTGGTTTACCTGCCCATCTGTGATAATTGGTTGGTTGGTGGTGTTGGTAGTGGCAAATAAGGAGGCACCCTTCTCTACAAGAGTGCTTCCCTCAATGATGGCTGCAAGAGCTAAGCTGGAAGCATGGTCAGTTACCTGGAGGAGGGGGGTCAGATGGTATATTGATATTCCTGGGACTCTTGGACTCAGTGTCATAACCTGTCTCCACCAACAGTGAAGTAGTTTGATAAATTTGAAGCATGTCACATCCTGTCTTTCCTTAGTTCACCTTACTGCTTCAGCTAGGTTGACTTGCCTACCCAAATGGTGGCATTTGGTGATTGGTGGGGGTGACAGCACCTTTCTTCACAAAGGTTGATCACCTGGGTGATAACTGGAAGGGACAGATGGTCTGAGGCAGAGATGTCAACATGGGATCAATGATACTCCCCAAATCAGATTAAAATGTAACTGGGAAATATTTAACCAAATAAATATAAGTATAGTAGAATATAGGTAATGTTAATATGTGGTTTTCTAAATCAATATGTACCTGCAGGAATCCTTATGAATGGTTTAGTGGAGCTTGACACCACTGATCTGGGGAACAGCGCTACTCTAGGGACTTGAGCTTACCTGCCCCTTTATTGGCATTTGGTCAGTGATTGATGCAGGTTATGGTGGAGATGATAGAGCTCCTTCTCCACAAAGATATCTTTTCTTAATGATCACTATAAGGGCCACGCTGAGAGCTCTAAATCTATGGCCCTATGACTTGACTTCAGGAGCAGGACAAGAGCCCTTGTTAAGCCTGTCTGAGAAGGGTTTTGTTCTCCTCATAGCAATAATTCCTACTCCAACCCCTTGCTTTTAAAATCACATAGAATATACCCATAAAATCACAGATTGAGAGTTGGAAAGGATCTTAGAGGTCATCTATTTCAATTCCCTCAATTTACAGAATGAGGAAACTGAGGTCATATAAGGAGTAAGCATCAGAGGGAGGATTTTTAACTCTCAAATTCTTTGACCTTGATGCAGTAGTTTTCCCCACCGTACTATATAATATCATAAACACATCAGGTAAGGCCAGTGTTAAATGGTGGTCTTTGATAGTAATGTCCCATCTCTGTCTCCTGACTCAGCTCTATCCTTCCATAGGCTAGAGGGATGAGAGAGAAGGGAGCCTTTAATCATCCATGCTGTCCCTGGCTCTGGCTGACCAAAGGGAAAGATAGGTGAAGGTTGATTCAATGCTGCCACTATCTTTCATTCTCATCAAGCTTCAGGCTTGAGGGCAGCAATGTCTAGGCATTGTTGTCCTGTGGGTTATTTATAAAGCCTAAAAAATAGCAATGCCTGATTCTTTCCTCTATGGCCCTGTTGAACATAGAAATCTTTATGCCACTGGCCCCAAGACACTTCATCCAACAACTTCTGGCCCTTCAAGATGTCATGAGAAATGGAATCATGTACCCAAACCTGTCGAGCCAATTTATAAAAGCCTGCAGTAGAAGCCCGCTAAATCATTGTTCTAAAAGCAGGCTACATTTTTGTTTTAAGTGTTTTGTTAAGCTCTTTTAGAAATCTGTTCTCAAGAACTCTGGTTAAAGCAGTCTGCCGATAAGGCTTCTTATAAAAGCTGCAGGTTGCTAGGAGCAACCTCAGCTATTAAAAAGAGATGGGCTTTGGATTTTAATTTAAATCAAAAGCTAGTCTAGTGGTTATTGCTGGAAGTTCCTGTTGGGAGAGAGAATGCCTCTTCCTTAAAAGAGATTGGAAGGGGAGGCCAGGTGGCTCAGCGAGTAAGAGCACCGGCTCCAGTGTCGGGATGACCTGGAAATCGAATCCTGGTCTCAGACCCTCAGCATCACACCCAGAAATAACTGGCCGAGTAACCTTGAGCAAGTTATTTAACCCTGATTGTTTAAAAAAGAGAGAGAGAGAGAGAGAAAGAGAGAGAGAGAGAGATTGGAAATTTACTCCCCTCCTCATGGAAAGAGACAGTTATAGAATTTCATGTCATTGGCATTGGAAGTACATGAATCATTCTCACTTTTTTTTCATTCTGCTCCTGCCACATTATGAAAAGGCCAGAAATCAAAGTGCAATAGATCCAAAGAGAGATAGAACAAGGGTCAGTGGTGTGCTGATAAATGTTTAACAGTTGACACTCCGTGGGGAAAAAGAATGAATTCATAACACACTTTTTAAGGTGGTTTTTGTTGCTTGGTTGTGTCTGATTCTTCATGACTCCATTTGGGGTTGTCTTGGCAAAGATACTGGAGTGGTTTTTTGTTTCCTTCTCCAACTTGTTTCACAGATGAGGAAACTGAGGCAAACGAAGTTAAATGACTTGCCTAAGATTACACATCTAGTAAGTGTCAGAGGCCAGATTTGAACTCCAGTCTTCCTGATTTCAGATCAGGCACTCTATCCACTGTGCCACCTAGCTGCCCTTCTAAGTTTAATCCACATTATTAACACTTTCTCCATCACTTTATTAAGTTTAGACAACCAACAAATTGATAGATTAAGCCCTGATTTGTAGCATTTGTGCTCACACTGAAAATTTAACAATAAACTCTTGTGAACCAGTAGGTGCTGGCTCCAACACACCCTGAGGCTATGTAGCTAGAGTCTCTCAGAGCTAGAAGGGGTCTCAAAGATCTTCTTTTGTAGCACTTCATCATTATAGATGAAGAAGCTGAAAACCCAGAGTGACTGATTAAGTGACTTGTCCAAGGTCATGCCTCTATTTAGTGTCATGTCAGAACTAAAATTGAGGTTGACTAGGAACTCATTATTCTATTCATCATATCATTTTCCCTTTTGGAGATTAGAAACAAGTCGAGATTCTGGGAAGCAGGAGATCAGTGCAGAGTTGTGGGACATCAAAGCATATCCCAAAAAATGCAGGTATGGTTGGTAAAGACAGGAAAGGATCTAGAATCCAGGAAGCCAGGAAAAACAATAGGTTAGTCATAAAAATTGGAACAGAGGTGGATGTTGGAGCAAGGCTTCCTTGCCAAAACAATTCTTTACATGATTCTTGCCTAGACAGGTGGGTCTGAACCTACAGTTAAGGAAAACAATTGCAGACACTTAAGAAGAGATGAAGGGAACCGTATGCTCCTTAACCTCTCTCTGCCTGCCATTCCCTTTTCACACATGACTCAAGTTGCTAGTAGGTTAGGTTGGTGAATAATTTTGAGAAAATCTCTCCCTCTCAAAGTGCCTCTGTTTCTCTGTCCAAAAACTTGAGCCATGATCGTCCTGAAAATTTTAGTAGTGGAAGGACACTGCATCTGCTCCTGGACAGCTCTAAAACACCAGAATCCTAAACCCAGGAACTCCTGCCTTGGAACTTCTCATCTGAGGAAGTACCCACACCTCACTTTACTTCAAACCCTCCCCCTTTACATTACCCTCCCCCTTTCTACCCCAATTCCTCCCCACTTTTAAGTTTCTCTTTTATATCAAGTCTTCCTCCTTTACAAAATAAGCTCTCTAAGGGCAAGTACTCTCTTTTCGCCTGTATTTGCTTTCTGGTTACTTAGGATAGTGCCTGGCACATAAGAAGCACTTAATCTATCTGTTCTATCTATCTATCCATCTATTTGTCTATCTATCCAACCTGCCAGGGTCATCCTAATAAAGGGTATCTACTTATAATAAAGGACAAAGAGTGGATTGCCTGGCTGGTAGCTATCTTTGATGCTTTAAAGAAGAAAAAGGGGAAAGAATGTATACTTCTCAAGTGAATAATCCAGTATCCTTGCTTCTGTTTCCTCACCATTCACTATCCTTTTAACTACACAGATATGACTTTCATGCCCCCACTCCTTCCAAGTTTACCAATAACATGGTCACCAAATTCAATGTCCATTTCCAAATTCAAATGTTCCTTATCCATTACACTTTATCTTAGAGATACTGACCACCCCTATCCCACTTGAACATCTCCCTTCCCTTGAATTCCTGATGATGTAATGGTCCAGTTCTCCTCCTCTATCTTTGGCTAATAATGGCCTGAATCCTTTACCAGCTCCTGCTGGTCATCTTGTCAGCACCCTCCCCAGCAGTGATGGAAGTTTAAGTACTGTGAGTACTTAGAACTTTGTAAGGAATAGTACTAAGCTATCCAAACTGAGCTGTGTTGTCCTATCAGGGGACTACGGAGGTGAAACAATAGTAGATTGGTCCACTTACAGTTATAAACTGGCAACTATTGTGAAATTTTTCAGCATTTCCAAGCGAGCCTCTGGGGTTCATAAAAGGTACTGCTGCATTGTAAGAGACTCCAGGATATTTCCTTCATATGGGTATGTTACTCTGCTTCTCTTCCAAGACACTAATTCCTTGGCTCCTGGTGAAGGAAGCAAAGAGAGATGGTATAAAGGTGCTTTTCTTTCAGCTGCATGTCTTATATACTATGACTATATTTCATGCATCTTTATTGGCTGGGGAATAGAGGTGGAGGAGGGGAGTAGTGAAGATGGTCAGTTTTCCAGTATTAAGTGAGTATGTGATGATACTGCCTAGGGTTCTATCTACCATATATCAATGGTCCAAGATTTCACTCCATCAATTCCAGAACTGGTATGAAAGTAACATCCTTCACCCAACAAAAATTAGCATTCCCAAGGTCCTACTCCAAAGGGGCAGAGCGAGAAAAGATGATCAGTCTTCTAGTAGTTTAGTATGTAATGATGGAAACTTCCTGACCCTCCCTAGGGCTTTATCTATGATGTATCACCTGTCTGAAATTCCACCCCAAATGGTATGAGAGTAACTCCTTTTACCCATTAAAGATCAGCATCAAAGTCCCACCCCAAGGGGGCAGAGGGAAAGGAGATGGTCAGTCTTCCAGTATCAAGTGAATATGTGATGACAAATTTTCCTGACACTGCCTAAGGCTATATCTGTGCTATACCTGTCTGAAACTCTACTTCATCAATTTCCAAAGTTATTTGAGAGTCACATCTTTCACCCACTAAAAATTAGGATTCCCTAAGGCTCAGTTCCCAGCATCTACTACTTCTCTCTCTCTCTCTCTCTCTCTCTCTCTCTCT
>NW_027185627.1:2334349-2378127 GCF_028583685.1 Petaurus breviceps papuanus
CTCTCTCTCTCTCTCCTTCCCTCCTTCTCTCTTTCTACCCTTTCTTTTTCTCTTTCTCTATCCTTTCTTTCTCTCTCTCTCCTCTCTCTTCTCTCCCTCCTCTATGTCTCTCTTCTCTCTCTCCCTTGTAGCTTGCACACACATCACTTTAGTAATAACTTCCATGTTGATGATTCACATATTTATATCTCAAGCTAAAATGTCTCTCTGGAGCATCTAAGCTGTACTTTAAAGGAAATTATAACTTTAAGCTAAGGATTCTAAGAATCATATTTAGAGAGGGCATGTAGTCAAGAAATAAGGGATAATCTTTACCAAGTGTATCAGCAATGCCATATTCACTATGCCTATAGAGATTACAAATATGCTGATATAATTATCCATTACAAAATACGTCATGTTTGCCATATGAGGAAATAAACTAGAAAATTTATTAAGATACCAAAAGACTGAGTCCCAAAACCAGAAAGTGAAAGCCATCAGAGTAGTTATGATATTGGCACAGGTAGATAAAGTAGAAAGCACCCACATTTTCAAGCCTTTAAAACAGAACAGGCTACCTCAGGCAAAGGTCCTCCTCTCCCCACACACAGCAACCACCCAGCGTCCTGGAAGCGCGCTCCCAGCAGCTCCGGCCCCTGGCAGTCCTCAGCAGGAGTCCTTAGCAGAAAGTCCTTAGCAGTCCTAACTCAAAAAGGGCTTCGCGCTGCCACTGCCTCTGCTGCCGCCGCCGTCACCACCACCGCCAGCCAACGCAGGAACGCTAGCTTGGCTTCCGCTTCCTCTTGCTCCGCCCCTTCCTGCTACATCAGCAAGTCCAACGGGGCATGGAAGATCTTTAAATCCCATAACCCTTACACCAAGTCAAAGAGGCAGGAGATGGAATGCTATTCACAGGTAGCCCTCATGCTGGTCAGTTTGTCTAAAAGAGGAAGTAATATTTTCTTACAAGACTAGAAAGGTAAATGGGAGACATATTGTGGAGGCCTTTAAATATCAGGCTGGGGATTTTGCATTTTATCCTAGAGGCAATAAAGATTTCAAAGAGGGCTTTGAAGATTTTTAAGTAGAGGAATGCCATGGTCAAATCTATGGTTTAGTTTCATCAGGTTGGCAGCTATGTGGAAGATGGACTGGAGAGTAGAGAAACTAGAAGTAGAGAGACCAAGTAGAAAGCTATTATAATAGTTTGGCTAAAAGATCACGAGGGTCTAAACTAGTGTAAGAAGGTTATGTGAGTGAGAAAAGTGATGATATGTGAAAGATCTTATGGGGGTAAAATTAGCAAGACTTGACCACCAATTGGATATGGGGATCAAGGGAGAGGGGAGAGTCCAAGATGGTGAGCTAGGTGAATGGAGAAGTAAGGAGGCTGTCCACAGAAATAATGGAGTTTGGAGGATAGATGGGCTGAGCAGAAAAGGTCATTTGTTTCATTTTGGACATTTTGAGTTTGAGATAGCTAAAGAACATCAAATTTAAAATATCCAATAGGCAATCAAAGATGCTGCGTGTGTGTGTGATACATTGTGTGCATATATATGTATATGTATGTATATACATGTGTGTATGGCATTTATACATATAAAGATCATGGAGCTGACAAGATTACCAAGAGAAGGAGTATAGAGAGAAACTAGAAGGCAGCCTAGGACATAGCCTTTGGGGATGCCAATCCAGTAGGTAGAAGGAATCCATCCACCAAAGGAGGCTGAGAAGGAATGGCCCAGGAGTTAGGACAAGAACAAAGAGACACCACTGTTATCAGGGAAGCCAGGGAAGAAAGAGTATCCAAAAGAAAGGGGATGTTGTTGGTGTCAAAAGTTACAGGTTTTAAGCAGAATTAAGATTGAGAAAATTGGATTTACCAGTCAAAAGATAATTGGTACCCTTGAAGAGAGCAGTTTCCACTGAAATATATTCTCTCTGTAATAATCCCATAATCAACTAATTTAGTTAGAGGCAGCTAGGTGCCGCAGTGGACAGGGGGCAGAACCTGGAGTCAAAAAGACTGGAGTTGAGTTCAAATCTGACCTCAGATACTTGACAACCTCTGCCTGCCTCAATTTCCTCATGTGTAAAATGGATAATAATAGCAACATTTCCCAGGATTATTGTGAAAATAAAATGGGATATTTATAAAAGTGTTTTGCAAACCTCAAAATGCTACATGAATGTTAGCTATTAGTTGAACATGTGATTTAATTAGAATTAGGGGACTCTTCCCCATTTAAACAATTAAGATGTTTTTCTTTCCCTAGTCCCAGAAAGTTTCCAGACTAAAAAAGACAAGTTGTAGCCTTTTTAGAGAGGGAATTGAAATGTTATGTTTCTGTAATATCCCTATCCTCTTTCCTATGCTATGGAGAGTTTTAACTCCAGTCAAGCTGATATACCCACTGATATCTATATATCTATATATCCATCACAATGTCAGAATGATAGGGAGAATAGGATACTATAGTAGAAGAAGGAATATATGAAGCTAGATCATAGAACATAGAATTAGGGTTGGAAATCCATAAAGTCCAACCCACTCACTTTCCAGAAGAAGAAATTCAGTGCCAGGGAAGTTAAATGATTTCCCCAAGATCACACAGGTAGTATCAGAGGCAGAATTTGAACAAAGGTCCGCTGACCCCAAAGTTCATTCACTTTTTACTCTACCTTGTAATCTCCTGTTCTTTGTGCTATGCAGAGAAGATTCCCCTGCAATGCTCCCAAGGATATGCTGGAGCCAGCTCTAACAAGTTCCAGAGAGACAACTGTTCATTTTTCAGTGAGTATTTATACCTCAAATATTAGTAAAGCTACAAATCAGGTCTTAATTAATTGTTTTGTAACTTGAAAGTGTATCCTGCATATATTTTTTCAGAGACCCAGTTATTAAACATTTATCAGCACCCCTATGGATACTCCCAATAGCACCATGTCTATGGGAAGTTGCTGCCTCACAGAATCTTAGAGTTAGAAGAGACCTCAGAACCCATTTATCTAGTCCAATCTGTTCCTTAATGGGAATCTCCTCTACAATTTGAAACTCTACTAGGTAAGTTGATAAACTGTCTATTATTCTTTAACCCAACTATACCACTATTAGGCATTTATCCCAAATAGGTCAAAAATAGAAAGAAAGGTACCATATATACAGAACTATTTATAATGCCCCGCTTTTGCCAAAGGAGTAGAAGTAAAGTAGGTGCCCATCATTTGGAGAATCGTTGAGCAAATTGTGGTATATGAAAGTAATAGGATGTTAGTATACATTAAGAAACAATAAATGTGGAGAATTCCAATAAGCTTGAGAAAACTTCTTTGAACTGATGCATAGTAAACCAAAGTAGGAAAACAATAATCGCAATAATGTAAAGGAAAATGGCATTGAGAGACTTCAGAATTTTGAGCAATGAACCGCCCAATTTTTACTTCAAAGAGCTTATGGTGAAGCATGCATGCTTCCCTCCTCTCAGCAGATAGGCAGGGGATAACAGTCATATGTTGTTAGACACAGTTAATATGACTTGTTTGTCTTAGCTGTTCTGCTTTGTAATGGAGGGGAAGCAGTCCATTGAGAAGTATCAAATGTAAAAAAAAAATTTAATTGTTTTAGTTTGTGAATAACTCTATAACATACTGAACAAGGGATCATTCATCTTTTGCTTTCAGATCTCTAGTAAGGAAGAATTCACTGTTTCAAGGCAGCCCATTCTATTTTTGCATAGTTTCAAATTATAAAAAAGTCTTTCCTTTCATTGAGCCAAAATCTACCTCTTTGCAACTTTGATCATTCAACAATCATTTAAGTGTGCCAGATACTGTGCCAAGTTCTGGGGGTATAAAGAAGAAAAACAAAAACCAAAAGAAACAATCTTCTCCCACAAGGTATATGTGTTCTGTGACTTTTACACATTGTTCCTAGTTCTGTCTCCTGGAGTCAAAGAGAACAAGACTTGGGATGGCTAGGTGGCTCAGTGAATAGAGCACCGGCCCTGAAGTCAGGAGGATCTGAGTTCAAATGCGGTCTCAGATGCTTAGTGCTTACTAGCTGTGTTACCTTGGGCAAGTCACTTAACCCCAATTGCCCTATTTTCTCCCCTCCCCCCCAAAAAAATAAAACAAAAAGAACAAGACTAATTCCTGTATCACATAACAGCTGTTTGAGTATTTAAAGACAGTTATCCACCCATCTTCCCTAGATCTTCTTTTCTCAAAGCCAAACATCACTCATTTCTTTTAAATCATCTTGACATGGTATGATCTCAACATCTTTCTTCACAATGGTCATTCTCCTCTAGATGATCTCCAATTTATCTGTGTCTTTCCTAAAATATGCCGCCCTGAACAAATTGTGGTAGTCCAAAGTAGTCTCACTAGGGCAAAGGCTTCTGGGACTATCTTCTCCCCAGTCTAGAGACAATAGTCTTTTCTTAATGCACCTAAAATTGCACTTTCTTACTATTGCCTCACACCATTGTTATATACTAAGCTTACAGTCCCAAGATGTTTTTGAGATAAATTGTAATCTAGTCAGCCATAACTCCCCTTCTAATATTTTAGAATTTGCATTTTTGAACCCAACATTTAAATCTGTCCATTTTTTTGTTATTAGATTCAACTCATGTGAGTAGTAACTGTTGCTCTGTTACTTCAGTTGTGTGGTACGTAAGGGACACAGGTAACAGGTGTAATTTGAATTAAACAAGCCCATGTTTGGCACTGAGAAAGAGCCAAAGAGTGAAATGAGTGCAGATGAAAGACTGGTTTTCTTCACAGCTATAGTTTTCTACCTTATAGTATTGTGACTGAGCATATAGGCTGAATCCTACTGAGTCATTGTTCTGGTAAAAAGCAATGATCTGGAGTGTCTCCAATCCAAAATCATTGCTTGTCCAGCTCCATAGTGTGCACCAGAATTGGGGTAGTAGGCAATGATCACACTGCTGTTTTATCTATAGTTTCCTGTCTGAATTGTGCAAAGTTAAAACTGAATTCCCCCAATTTCTTATCTCCAGAGAAGGATATTGAGTGATAGAACAGAGACAGGGCAATGCCCTGGATTTAAAACTAAAATTTGAGTGGGAGTGGGAAAAAATGTCCAGGTAAAATTGCAAAATCAGATACCATGGGGAAAATAGATATAATATAGAAAGAATAGTGAGAGAGATGTTGAAGAAATTCTAAGAGAAAATAGCAGAGAATAGTGGAACTTGATGTTAAGAAGGACTTTTTTTTTCAAACAATCAGGGTTAAGGGACTTGCTCAGACTCATATAGCTAATAAGTGTCTTCGGCTGGATTTGAACTCAGATGCTCCCGACTCCAGGGCTAGTCCTCTATCCACTCTACCATTCAGCTGCCCTGAAGGGACTGTTTATTCAATATTTCTAGGGCTCATGATATTCTCAATGAGGGTACCCACTCCATCAATACAAATGCCAACTCTCCCAACCTTTAGTACACTATCTTAAAGAGTTGCTGTGGTCCAAAACCATCATCACTTAGTGACCAAAATGGGTGTAGAAACTCAGGGTGCTGAGGGTAGAAGAAGATCAAAGTATAGGCAGAAGTGATATCCTTGTGGAAGTATACCAGATAATGCTGGGCCAAATAGAACATTTGGACAGGGGTTCCCTTTACTAACTATTACAAAACTGGTGCTGAGAAATGGTACAGTAGTAATGAGAGACTTCAATTCTCCAGACATCTGCTGAAATCCTCATTCCTTTTAAAAGCAAAGTCTGGAGTAAAGTCTTGAATTTCTATTGATTTCATCTCTCAGAGAATAGAGGAGGCAGTGAGGGGGGCTGTTATCGTTGACTTAATTCTTATCAGCAAAGAAAAACTCGTCATTGAATTAAAGCGGCACCACTCTTGGGTGAAAGCGCCATCTGAGAGTTCATTATAACTTTAAGCAAGGGTACACTTTGCTTAGTCAGATATATAATCTAGACCAAGGGCTGGGGAATCTGTGGCCTTCTAGACCCTTAAGTGCTGCCTTTTGACCAAATCCAAATTTTACAAAATTTTACAATTTAAAGAATTTCTAAAATTGTAAAATTTGAACTCAGTCAAAAGGCCACACTTAAAGACCTAGAATGTCACATGTGACCTCAAGGCCACAGGTTCTCCATCCTGATCTAGAATGTAGGAAATTTGAGAGGTAATGGACCCACCCTAGCATGCAACTAGAGTGATGTTAATTGTTGACAAAGAGGGAGCTGAACTACTCCATTACTATTGTGCATCTACCTTTTCTACTCACGAGAAAGGTCTTCAAATTGGGAAGGATGGAGCCATTGTGGTTAATATGAACAGGAAGCATAAAATAAGTGAGAAAATAGTAATAAAACAACGGATTTTTCTAAATGAATTCATGTCTACAAGTCCACAGGATTCACATCCCACAGCATGGGAAGAATTTGCAGACATGATCACAGAAGTATTCTTGACAATCTTTGAAGGATCACTACATGAGTCCACTTTGAGAACTTAAGGAATAGAGGCAAAGTCACACATTTCTTAAATCTAAGTCTGTAAGACTTATTGATAATATATGAACCAACAGTGGAATGAACCAAAAAAAAAGGATGCAAGTGTCTCTGAGCTCTGTCAGACTTCCATTTTCTAAGGTACCTGTGTTGGTCCCTGGGAGGCAAAGGAGAACATAAGTTTAGTGGGGAAATTAGCCTTATCCAGAACTACAGACCAGGCCAAAGCAGTTACAGTGTCTAGGAACAGCACTGGTTTTATACTCAGGAGGGCAAAGACTTCTGGAACTGTTTCTAAATATACCAACTTGGGCATCTCTTTAATATATCAACCATAACTAAGCTAGGGTAGCTAGGGGGTGCAGTGAATAGAGCTCCAGACCTAGAGTCAGGAAGACCTGAGCTCATATCCAACCTCAGACACTAGTTGTGTGACCCTGAGCAGGTCGCTTAAGCTTGTTTTCCTCACTTTCCTCATCTGAAAAATTAACTAGAGAAGGAAGTGGCAAACCACTCCAGTACTTTACCCAAAAAAAAACAAAACCCAAGGGGTCATGAAGAATTGGACAGGACTAAAATGACTGAATAACAACTAAACTGGATAATAATATATGCAAAGGTGGAGTTCCTTTTGCTGCCAGGGCTATACTTGTGGATTTTTAAGTCAGTCTGGCTATCTCTTTCTGTCGTTACCATCCCGATTTAGCATATTTCTTGCCATACCACATCAATTAAGGAAAATAAGGGAGATATAGAAAGATAGGAAATAAGTAAAAGTTCCAATTTTCAAAAGATGCAAAGGGATGTTGGGTGCTGTAAACTACAAAAATAAATAGGATGTGTTGTGGGGTAATGGGTAGCCCATCGCTGTAATTTTTCAAGGAGAAGCTAGATGGAGAGGTGCCAAGCATGATTTAGAAGGGTTTCATCTATGGGACAAGAGGTTGGACTAGATGATCTCTGAGGTACAGGAAAGTACTGCTAAAAGTTTGACAAATGACTCAAAAAAACTTATATATGACACATTTTTAGATTTATCCAGTATTATTAAGTTTTTCTCCATCACTTTTTTTAAGTCTCGATAATCAGCAAAACAATAAAACAAGCCCTGATTTGTAGCATTTGCTTATTTCTGAGGTGCAAATGATCCCACTACAAATTTAACAATCAGTTCCTCTGAACCAGTTCAAGCTGGGCCCAGCATATCCTGTACTATTCGACTCTGTAATTCTGATTTCCCAACAAACCTTGCGTTTTTCCTGCTACTGTACTATTGCTGAAAAGAGTCTCACACAGCTAATATGCCTCCTCCTTCCCACACTTTCCCACTTCTCCAAACACACCCTTCTCTCTGCCTATTCAATCTTGCTTATCCTTCAAGGACCAACTCACATCCCACCTTCACTATAAAGTGTTTCCTGACCATTCAAGCTTAATATACACACACTCTCTCTCTCTCTGTCTCTCTCTCTCTGTCTCTCTCTGTCTTTGTCTCTCTCTCTGTCTCTCTCTCTCTTTCTCTCTCTCTCTCTGTCTCTGTCTCTCTCTCTCTCTGTAATTATGGACTATGCCATAAATTCATTGATTAATCATGCATTCAATCATTTCATTTCTCCTACTGTTGCTTTGTTTATTACTGTTATTGCCATTTGCCTATGAACATATTTATATCTTATTTGTATAATATAATATGTATATTTATATTTTATATGTGTAATTTAATATTGTATGTATAATATCAATACATACCAAATGAACTAGACCATAGACTTCTTGAGAGCAGGGACTCAAAATCTGTTTCTAAGATAAGCCTGTAGTAAACTAAAGTGAGGTCTTGATTCCCTCATCTGTAAAATAGAGACATTGAACTAAATCCTCCCTAAGATCCTTCCACTTCTAATAGTCTGTGTTCTCTGATCCTATGTTAGATGGAGAGAGAATATAAATAGGGGTGTGTATGTGTGTGTGTGTGTGTGTGTGTGTGTGTGTGTGTGTGTGTGTAGCCAGAACTTGGGCCTTTCCCCCTCCCCACCTCTTAAAATGAATTGTGTTACCTAATAAAATAAATGCTAGAAGATTTAGATATTGCATAGTTTCCTCCACATACTTAGCTAGGATGATATGAACAATCTCATCCAATTGCCAAGAGAGATAATTAGGGGAAAACTGGGGGAAGAGGGTCTTGTCTACCTCCTGAACAAGTAAGGAATGCTCCCATGAGTGGGGACACCTTTCACCCATGAAAAAAAACAGAGGAAAATTTTTTAAAAACAAAAAACAAAGACAGAGAGAAAGAAAATCAAGATTTACTCATATATCTGAACCGAGATGGTTGATAATTTCAGTAAAGCAAGTCTGAAGCCTAGAATATAAGAATATGTGTGTTTCCTGACAGATGTGGAAAATGGGGAGGGGGAGTTGCAGTTGTCTTCCCCTCAATCCTTATGAGGACTAGAAAGGTCTCAGCTCTACTAATTGACTGTGTGACCTTAGAAAAATCACTTCCCCTCTCTGGACCCCATCTAGGGGAAGAAGGTGGTCAGACCAGATTACTTCTAGGGTCCCTTCCAGCTCTAAAATTCCATGAATCCATGATGATCTTTACTGAGAATAGAAAAGAATGTGAGCTTCACCACCTTGACGTGTGATGGGTTAGACAGTTTACTTACAGGTAATGGAGGCTCAGGGGATCCTTGGACTTCAGTCCTCCGTTGACTGAATCATATTTTTGAGGCAGGAAAATCAGGGAAGTATTTGTGAGCCAGGGCTTTCCAGGTCAGCAGATTCCCAGAGTGAGAAGAGGGCTTCTGACCCACATCTAAACGAAATTCAGTGACATAGCCAGGTGGGATCCCAGAATTATGAATGTTGCTTGCCATCTAGTGGCCATAATGGGAATTGCAGTTTTCCTCATCGCATCTTAGCCGGAAAGAGAAAAGTGTGTGCCATTCTTAAAATTTTCTGTACCCTCCTAGGGGAATAAGATCCATTTTGCAGATGGGTCAGACAGGTTAGTAACATGTGATGAGATAAAAGACAACAATGGGAGCTGGATTCCTCAAATATCCTTTTTGAATCCTATAATAATAGGATTTAGAAGCAGCTAGGTGTCCAAGTAGGTAAGTACTGAACCTGGTATCAGTATATTTGAATTCAAATCAGACAGACCCCAGACATTTGTACTGGTTGTTTGACCCTTGGCAAATCACTTAACCACTGTCTGACTCACTTCTACCTCCGGAGGTTGTTGTGAGAATAACTAACAAAATGTTTTACAAATTTCATCATTTATAAAATAAGGGCTCCCTATCAGCTCTAAATTGTATGATTCTAAATCACATCCCAATCTCCAAAATGCCACTTTCCAGCTCTAACCATTAAAGCATGCATTTAGTTCAAAACTGGAACTCTTCATTCACGTCAGCAGTCACATTCTAGTCCACATGAAACCAAGACTGACCTAAATTCCCAGGTCATTCATGACACCTCCATGAGATAGTGTTGGAGGTGGGAGGGAAGAGAGGTTAACCTTGCAACCTGGCTATTAATACCATATCATTTGGCTTTAAAGTGAACTCTAAGGAGCTAATCTTTGGAGATCATGCCTATCAACCCCACTCTGCCCACACCCTCATTCCTGCTCCTTCTCTTGTGATCTTGGATTTGCCCCTGCTTCCTTCGACCCTAGTTCCCCCAGATACAAATTAGGACAATGATCAACAATTTGAAGCCCTGCTGGTACTGAGTGCTTGGGCATCATTCCAGAGATAGGGTCTTTCTTACAAATAAAAACATTAGAATCCCCCACTGGGTTTCATGTTCTTAAACCTTCTCTGTTTCCTTTGAAAGTTCACCATCCAATGGCTAATACAGAAATATGTTTTACATGATTGCACATGTATAACCTTTATCAGATTGTTTACCATCTCATAAAGAGGGATGGGAAGGGAAGAGAGTATAAAATTTGGAACTCAAAACTTAAGAAAAACTTGGCTGCCAGGTGGCACAGTGAATAGAGAACCGGCCCTGGATCAGGAGGACCTGAGTTCAAATCCAGCCTCAGACACTTAACGCTTACTAGCCATGTGACCTTGGGCAAGTCACTTAACCCCAATTGGCCTCCAAAAAGCAAAAAAAAAAAAATCAGAAAACTTAAGAAAAACTGATTGTTAAAAAATGTTTTTATATGTAATTGTTATTAAATATATAAAAATGTTATTAAAAAAAAGTTCAGCCAGGTTCTACCCACTATGGGTATGTGTTCCCTAGGGCTCAGTCCTAGGTCCTCTATTCTTTTCTATCTATACTACCTCTACAGGTTATCTCATCAGCTCCCATGGATTCCATGGAAATGACTACCAAATCTACACAGCATTTCTCCTCTCTTTCCTAAGTTTTAACTTGCATCTGCAATTGCCTACTTGCCATCAGTATCTCATAGGTATCTCAAACTCAACATGTCTAAAACAAAGCTCATTATCTTTCTCCCATGTTAGAAGTATGCCTCTTCCTAACCTGTTTCTGTCAAGTACACCACCATCCTTCCAGTCATTCGGGCATCCTTGACCCTTCACCTTCACTCACCCTCCTCCACATTTAATCATTTCCTTAGTTTTGTTGATTCACCTCTTCAACATTTCTCAAAATTTTCTATCTCTCTATACACATGACAACCACTCTGCACCCCTCTGCCTCTTCGAATTGCTGATTTCCTTTCTTCAAGGCTGAGTTCCATTACTGATTCCATTCTCTTCCCCCCCCAATAAGATCTTAATGATCTCTTTGCATTTACTTTGTATATACTAACTGTTCTGTACCCATTTACACCACTGCTCCCAAAGAGAAAGTAAGCTCCTTGATGGGAGGAACTATTTTATTTTTGTCTTTTTATAGCTAAGGCTATAATAGTGTCTTACACATTGTAAGTGAATAATAAATGCTTGTTGAATTGAATTCAATTAGAAAAAGTAAAACTACCTCTTTATAGTTGGCATAGAGGATTAGAATAAATATTTAAAATCATTTTTACTTGTATTCCTTTTATGCGTTATGTAAGCTTTCTCTCTTCTTCCCTTGTGTACTCCTCGGTGTTAATTTGTAATAAATCTATTTTAAGACACCTAGAAGAGTGTTTCACTGCTCTTATGAAACAAGGGGAAGGAAAGAAAGAATATGAATTCTTGTTCCTGCCCAGGAACTGGGTCCTGATAAATCCAGTCCAAAGCAAAACTTGATGACAATAAGAAATCACTAGAAATCATTGGCTCAAGGAGCAGCTAGGAGGCACAGTGGATGGAGTACCATCCCTGGAGTTAGGAGGATCTGAGTTCAAATATGGCCTCAGACACTTACTAGCTTTGTGATGTTGGGCAAGTCATTTAACTCCAATTGCCTCCCAAAAAAATTACAAAGAAAGAGAGAAAAGAAGAAAGAAAGCATTGGAGAGGTAGTTCCTGAGTTGACTAGTCAAAGAGAAAATAGGATTTCAGGATTGGAAGAATGATCAGAGGATATCTAGTCTGACCTAAGCAAGAATGATTCCATATTTGTAATGTCAAACTCAGATAGGAAAGGAGGTTACTAAACCATGCATAAGGGTCCCTACAAGCTGCACATTGACTTAGAAAACGATATGTCAACATTACATGTGTTCTAATGTATTTGTATTAATTTTATATTACATTTTAATCCAGTTTGAGTGGAACTCAAGAGTTATACCCAGAAGGTCACATGTTGGACACCTCTGATCTACATCATACTCTAAAAGTGATCATCTGTCCTTGAAGTTCTGTCATTGGTAAAGAACCCACTAGAGTCACAGCGAGGGTGGGGCAATGTGGACTTTACCCCAGAGCTCCAAATTTAAAGGGTGCTGAAAGAACTTTCAGTCCCTCAGAAGCATAGAAACAGCAGAGCTTGGCACCTCTTTAGCAATAATAATTAATGAAAGTTGAAAGTTACCAGATGGCCGACGAGGGTGAGCTCCTCCCTCCTTCTACCTCACTCTATACACCCCCACCCATCCATATACAAGAGCTTCACATCATTACCCTGAGTTCTCTGTCGTACAATTCCTATTTTAGCCCAAGCACAATTTGTGGTATTCTCCCTTGGCACAAAAATGCCTATTATATATCTGAAACTTACTTCCTCCTAAAGTAATCCGTCCCATTTTGGGATTGCTCTGAGGTTAGAAAGCTTTTCTTTTTGTCAAGTCAAAATTTGTCTCTTTGCACCTTCTACCCATTACTCCTATTCCCCCACCCCTTTCTCTTGGACTGAGCACAACAAGAGAAATTGTGGGACAGTGGCAGGGACTCACACCTCCTGATGTCTCACAAGCATGCTTGGTGAGTTGCCATGAGGCCAAGCCAAGGATTCAGGGACATAAATTTGAATTTGAAAGCCCGAGGTAGTATCTTAGAAGCCTAAAGGACAGAGTCAGGAACTAAAGTCAAAGGATTAATGAGACAGAGTTTCAGGAACCTGTGCAGTCTGCATGAAAAAAGTGGAGGCTTTCAGTGTCATAGTTGTTTCAACAGCTGCTTGAGAGAACTTCTGCTGACATTTAGTTCCAGTGTTCCTTCTTAGTTCCTTGAGCACCTGCTTGGGATTTAAAGGGCCCTCACCAGTCAGCATCATCTTCAAGCAGGAGCCCCTCATCTTGGATGGATGGGATATTTAAAGACACTAAGGCCTAAGCCCCCAGCCTTCTCATCTATGATGTTTGGGCAAAGGGGTCGACATCATCCTGTGATATCACGGGTCTTCTTCAAAAACAAAGGACAAACAGCAAGTGTCCTGATCACAAATTCCCTAACAAATGGGAGATTTGTTTAACTAATGAAGCCTTGTCTCCAGGAAACCACAAACTGTCAATTTGCCTATTAGAATTTTTTTTTGACCTGGGTCTTTAGCAATCTCTGAAAACATTTATTAGTATTAACCAATACAATTAGTTTGTGTACATGTATAATAATGTTTTCTCCCACAACATTTTAACCCAGCATAGGAGATTTTCACATTAACCTTGACAAAGAATGGTGTTGGTGGAAGCATGAAAACAGAATGATGCCACAAGGAAGCTTTTATATGGTGAAGGGAGAAGTGAAGAGGCGAGAGTATCAAGAATGGGATGCTACCCCAATGGCTCTATCTGCTCCAGAGATGAACAAGCCCTTGGCAAGGTCAAAGGGAGGGAAGTAGCTCTTGGGGAGGTGAGGGAGCATGCCCTGGGAAGATTGTTTAGCATCGCAGGCTGTAAGGCAAATGGTCACTTTAGCCAACTCCCTAGTCAGTCCTGCTCTGTGAATTGACTCCCTGCTTAAATGTGATTAATCAGTGTCTAACAAGAGTATTAGATATTTTAACTAATAAGTGTGAATCAGGAAAGAAGGAAGGAAGGAAGAGAGGGGAGAGAGAGAAAGAGGGGAACAAAACCCCCGGGGATGTCAGAAGGAAACCAAAAAGACCTTGGAGGGGTCAAAGGGAAGAAAGCAGCCCTGGAGAGACTAGAGAAAGGTCACTAGGACCCAGTAAGTCTGAGTAAGTGAATTTCCAGAAGATATCAGTAGAAGGGAACCAGCTTGTGGAAATGTCAATAGAAGGGAACCATCTTATGGAGAGGTCAATGGGAGGTAACCAGCACGATTGACAAGCCAGAAGGAGGGAATCAATTCTTCCAATAGTTTGAAAGGAAATTTCATTTCCCATAGCTTTTACAAGCCATAATTAAAGCCTTAAAATAATAGCTAATTAAAAAAGATTTGTAAACAAAACATAATTACCAAACATCTGTCTGCAGTGGAGAAGTATGTTTATTGTAGTCATTGGTGACAGGCTCCCAAGCAGCAAGAGAGGTGAATATCATAAAGTAATAAAATGTTAGTGCTCAAAGGACCTTAGGGATCATCCAGTCATTTTATTGTAATTTTATACAAAAGGAAACTGAGTCGTGGATAGTTGAAGTACATTGCCGAAGGTTGAGCAGTGAGCCAGACAGAGATGAGACTAGTGTCAGGATGTTGTCCAATGTGGGTGTGAGTAGATGGTTCTCCAGGACACCCTTCAGAGAAGGGATGAAAGGTGATATCAGGGCACCCAACAACCTCTCTCAACTTCTGCTGCAGTAAACATTAGCACTGGAATAGAATTCTGCTCAACATATGTTCCAGTCTCCAGGCCCCCTGGGAAAACATCTTGACTCTGAATATCCTAGGAACAAAAACGGTCAAGGCTGACTCCCAGAAACCCCAGCACCTCATCCTGGTTGTGCCCACATGCTTTGAAGGAAAACTGCTCCTTTTAAGACATTAAGGAAGACTTCCTCGGAGTTCAAATCAAGACATATTTTTTGGAAATGTGCCTAACGCAGAAATTTATTTTGCATGACAATACATTTTTATAACAGGGGTTTTGTTTTTCCTTCTTTCTCAATGGTGTGTACAGAAGAGAAGGAAGGAATAAAAGTGGACTTTTGTTGATTGAAACACATGAAATTTACTTTTTTTAAACATTAAGGAAGCCAGAACATCTGAGCTAAAGGTATAATCTGGGCCAGTCTGGGCATGCCCAATTCACCTAATACAGTGGTGCCCTTGAGAAGCCTTTGAAGTATATCCAGATTGCTTAACATGGAGGTTTTCATCCCCTACAACATGGATGGAAGTTGTATCCTTTAGGCTGCCTGAATCTTTTTTTTTTTTTAAGCAATCAGGGTTAAGTAACTTGCTCAAGGTTACATGACCAGTTATTATTTCTGGGTGTGGTGCTGAGTATCCCAGCCCGGATTTGATCCAGGTCATCCTGACACTGGAGCCAGTGCTCTTACTAGCTGAGCCACCTGGCCGCCCCTAAGCAATTGGGGTTAAGTAACTTGCTCAAGGTTACACGGCCAGGTGTTTCTGGGTGGGTGCTAAGTGTCTGAGCCCGGGATTTGATCTCCAGGTCTTCTCAACACTGGAGCCGGTGCTCTTACTCGCTGTGCTACCTGGCCGCCCCCGGCTGCCTGAATCTTTAAAAGTTCACCCAAAGTATAGGCACCATGAACTGAACCGGGAAGAGAAGGATTTTCCTTTCCTAGCTCCTCCCTTTTAACCTGGCTCCAAGAAATGGGCATATAGATGTTGGTTTCTATGCTGTATTATTTGTTCTTCCCAGTTTCAGGTGCTGTAGGTGATCCCCAAGAGATCAGGAGTTCAAGCTGTGACCACCTTGGAACCAGGATTGTAGGCAGCCATGATGCAGCCAGCCAGCCCAGTCTAACATGGAAGCCCTGTAAAGCCCCAAGGGAGTGTTGGACTTAGAGATGGGACTGTGCTCTATGGGAACTGAGCTAAATTATGAACCTAATCCTGTTCCTCTCCCCAGAGACTAACATGGTACAAGGGTAAGGGGCATTATGTCCCACATATGTTGAAATAAGTTTATATATTTGTGATATATCTTTAAGTAAATATGACTGCATATAAGCTAATCTGATTGTTAGTGGCTAGTGGAAATGGGGTATAGGGGAATCTCTCCCTACACTTGAAGGAGCACCATCAGTGGAGGCTGGAGCCATTTTCAGAGAGCCTAGACACCCCCAATCTCCTTCAGGAAACTGGAGAACCCTGATGGAGGAAAGATAGATAGATAGATGATAGATAGATAGATAGATAGATAGATAGATAGATAGATAGATAGATAGATAGATAGATAGATGATAGATTAGATAGATATACACACAATTATGTGTGTATACATATGTATATATATATATATATATTTGCATGTATATATGTATACATACACACACACACACACACCTGGCCTTGAGGTGGTAGGGACCAAAGTAGTCAATGTTACTTAGGGTCAGAAAGAGGCAGATGTGGACAACAGCCCTGAGAACTGTCCCAGACGCTGTCATTTCAAGGCTGACTGCAGGCTGTTGGTAAAAGTAGAGGGGCAGATCATCTAGGCTGATGGTAAAATGTGGCCTTTCGTATTATGATTCTAGAACTGATGTAGTCTGTTGTAGTAAATCATCTATAAAATGGTGCCTCTTCCCTCCCAGTGTTTTCATCCAGTATATCCTTGAGGCATGCATACATTCTTCTAAGAAAAATTTGTGGGGACTAGAAAATATACATGGGATACTGTCATCATTAATGACTTCCACTTCCTGGGGGGCAGGGTGGGCAAAGTTTTCCATGATCTTCTATAATCTTCCCCTTTTTGAGATATCTGAAAAATAAATCCTTGGATTCTTCTAAAATTGTCACCTCTAGCATGAATTTCTTCTGTATATATTTGGTCACATCTAGTCACTCTTCCCAAAGACGAGGCAGTTGGGTGGTACAGGGCATAGAGTGCTGGACCTGTAGTCAGGAAGTTTGTTGTTGTTCAGTCATTTGTCAGTTGTTTCTAACCCTTCTCTTGGTAAAGATAGTGGAATGGTCTGCATTTCCTTTTTCAACTCATTTTACAGATGAGGAAACTGAGGGAAATAGGGTTAAGTAACTTGTGCAGGATCACACAACTAGTGTCTGAGGCCAAATTCGAACTCAGGGTCCTGATCAGTTCAAATACAGCCTTACTCATTTACTAGTTTCATGATCCTGGACAAGTCACTTAATCTCTGTTTGCCTCACTTTCCTCATCTGGAAAATGGGGATAATAATAACACCTATCTTCCAAGGTTGTTGTAAAGATCAAATGAGATATTATTAAAGGGCTTAGCGTAGTGCTAGCCTGTAGCAGGTACTGAAGAAATATTATTTATTATTATCATTATATTTGTAGGCAAGGAAATAGTCACTTTTATTGGGAGGGATGAAGATTAGAAGAAAAGGGATTATTTAAGAGACAATCTGCCAGAGAAAATGGGAAAGGATGAGTTCTACTATAGAAGATATAAAGTGACGGGATACAGGGGGTTGAGCCTGGCAAGCAGGAAGGTCACCTTTCCATGAGAAACTAAAGTTTGAGATAGTGAGAGACAGTGAGATGGGGGAGATATGAGATGAAGAGAGGGAAAGATTGGGAAACTAGTGGCTAATGGCTTTGATTTTCTCAGTAAAGCAACAGAAAGTACCCCAGATAAGAGAGGAGGCAAGTGCAGTGTTGTGAGAGACTTGAAGGGGGAAAGAGAAGTTCAAAGCAGTTATTGTGCTGAGTGGGTTAGAGAATCAATTAGGACAGAGTAAATGGATTGTCTTGCTATAGTAACAGCACAGTTGAAATTAAACAACATAAATTTATAGTTGACCCAGTCAGCACAGTGGGTTAACTGTCTCCAGTTCATGTGAGTGAAAGAGGAAGATAATAATAATTAGTATTTATATAGCACTTTAATGGCCTGTAAAGCACTTTAGATACATTATCTCATTTAATCTTCCCAATATCCCTGAGGTAAGTGCTATTATTATTTCCATTTAACAGATGAGAAAACTGAGTCTTGGAAAAATTTAAGTGACTTGCCCACAGTCACACAGCTAGTACGTATCTGAGGAAGGATTTGAAATTAGGTCTTCCTGACTTGAAGTCCAACCCTTTATCCATGGTGCCACCTAGCAAGAAAAAACCAAAGCTGTGTTTTCCCAAGGTATGAGTGGTGATAAGGACAAAGAACTAAAGAATGAGAGAGAAGACAGTATGTATTTGGAGTGGTTCATTAAGAGGTAAAGATTGGAAAAGGACAATATAGCTGGAACAAGGGTAATGATAGCAAGACCAAGGGTTTGACTACCTCTGCATGATTCTCAGGTGGGTGAGAAAGTAGGTCATGGGAACTGAGTGACTGAGGAAATGGTAAGTTAAGGTGCTTGGGGGAATATCAATATATATATGCTGAAGTCCCCCCATAAAAAGGCAGGAGTAAGGGTGGAGAGGGAACCTGTAAAAAAGTCTCTGTGCTTATTGAGCAAGGAGGGAAAGTGTCCTAGGGGCTCAACAGATAACAGCCACCAGGATATGAATTGGGATATAAATTTGGATCTAGTGAACTTTGAAGTAGAGGAGGTTATCAAGGGATGACATTAGCGGAAGTGTCTAAAAGTAGCAACAGGGGTCAAGAAGTATTCTTTTTCCCCAGTGGGAAAAGCAAATGGGGAAAAGGGACCCTGAGGAAAAAATGTGACCCATAATGGAAGGATCCAGAGTCATCCTGTAGCAGTCAGGTCTCAGGGAGCATCCGAAGATGGAAGCCGCCAAGATAAGAAAAGGTCTAAAATGAAGTTTGTTGAACAAGAATTCCAGGATGTACAGTGGTAAGATCTGGAATGGGAAACTGCAGTGGAAAGGTTGAGATGGACATGAACAAGCGTACATCAGGGTTGGGGGGAGGGGTGTTATTATCCTTCAGTGATCAGAAAAGCAGAGAAGAGAAGTATTGGAAATATCTTAACCAGTGGGGAATGAGGCCAGGCAGAGTATCAGCGATGGGAGGAGCTACCACTGAGAAAGACCGATTGACAAAGGTTAGTGATTAGAAGTGTCAAGGTCTCCACCTATCTCCAGAGGCAGGACTACCTTCTCTCCTGGAGGCAACCAGAAGCCTGTCCAGAGGCAAATGAAAGCAGGTCCTGGGGCATTGTTGAGTCCCAGGAGCCTCAGGGTAGGCATCAGGGTAATTGGTTATTGCGTTGAAAAGCAGGCCACAAACAAACCTCTCTTAATCAATCTTGCATCATAAATTTTTTTTGGTCACTATAGTAGTTATAAAAGATCCACTTGTATTGAGGATGAAATCAGTATTTTTTCCTTGATATTTTATTGAGACATATTGTCTGGTTGGCCAAAAGGTCATTCTATAATCTTCTGAGCTCAGCTAGTATTATTCACTTAGGTATGAAACCCATCCTTTTGGTGGCAAGTTTCCCAGTGCCAAGCCAACCAAAGATATTCTTGTTGATATACTTAATATGATTTGTGATGAAAGCTGAGAGAAACAGTGTACTACAGTGTAAAGTGAGCTAGACTTGCTGTTATGAAGACCTGAATCCAAATACCATCTCTGCTACATATTAGCTGCATGACCGTGAACAAGTCACTTACCACTCTAAGCCTCAGTTTCATTATCTGTAATGAATATGTGATGGGAATCTGGCATAGGTCCAGACCACCTGAGAGAGCATCTATATATGTGGAGAGTCTGGAAGCTGCTACCAGGAGAATCCAGTGAGGACTGGAGCAATTATGAACCTTCTGCATTGGCATAACATGTGGTTGGGAAGAACCTTTTCCCATTGGCTACTTAGGTAGAACTGGTCAGTGTCTCCAAAATGGAATGACTCAGCACCAGCTTGGAATTTTTGCTGCATTTGTGTCTGAGGAGGTCACTCCACTCACAACTGGTGATACCATGTTGTAAAGGGGTAGGGATTCCTTAGGGCTTCCTTCTCTCCCCTCTCCACTCCTAAGGCCATATGGCCCCATAGAAACAGTCCTAGAATCTTGAGCTTTTCTTCATTCTTTTCATTCAGAGGTAAAATCAAGATGGCAGAGTAGCAGGAAGAATCACAGTCTAGCTCCTCTACCACACTTCCTCCACAAAAATCTAGAAAATATACCTGACCAAATTCTGACCAAGAAATCTAAAGAGAATGTCATAGTGAGTAATTTTTTTCAAGCTAGGACAACTAGAGGAAAGAGACAGAAAGGGCCACAGATACTAGGAACAGAATCTAACTGGGATAATACCATATGTGGAATATTCCAGAGGCCAATACTAAAAGAAGGTTAAGGCACCAGAGCAGGAAGCATTGAGATAGGAAGCTATGTTGTGGGATCCCTGAACTAGCACAGGGTGCAGGAAATGGTGCCATCTGGCAGTTCTATCACTTGCTACCCAGTTCTAAATCATATATCCAGGGCAGACTGAGGAAGGAACTGGACCTAGAGGAAGCAGAAAGGATTATGGTCCATAGCTACACACTAAGTGAGGAATAAGTTCAGAAATTGAATGGATTTGAACCCAAGAACAGAGAAGGAACTCAGTTCAAACTTCCAGCTCAGTCTGAATACTGCAATGGAATAACCAGAGCAAGCATACTATCCCAAAGGGGATCCCAAAGTTCAGTCACTTGGAACCTGCAGCAGTCTACCTAAATTATAAACAGAAACAAAACTACAGACCCAAACCTGGGTCAGGAACTCAGAGCCCAGACCAGAAGGTCAGGAAGCTGATCCTGTCCCCAGATCATATCACTTTGGGAGTACTGAAAGCTTGCAAGTCCTCAGACTGAGCTGTGATGGCAGTAGAAGGACACAAGGGGACAGAAGCTCAGCCCAGACACTGCCCCTAGAAGTACACAGAGCTTGGCCCTGACACAAAGGTCAGAGTCAAGATTGGGGGGGGGGGGGAATTCTCACTGTAAAGAGCTATTATAAGAACAAGGAATTCCAAGATGAACCCAAAAGAAAGAATAACTCAAAAAATCTACAAGTCTTAAAGAAAAATGCGGCTTAGACACAAATTCAAACAGAATTTCTAGATGAGATAAACCAAGAGGTTTTTAAAAATTATTTTTAAAGTCAAATGAGAATGACAAAGGAAAAAAGGAGAAAAGAAATGAAAGTTACAGAAGAAATATATGAAAAGAGAATTACCAGCTTGGAACAAGAGGTACAAAACCTTACCAATAAAATAACTACCAGAAAACTAGAACTGGCAAAAAAGAAGCTAATGACTTCATGAAACATCAAGAAATGTTAAAACGAAATCAAAAGATTGGAAGGAAAAAAGAAAATATCAGGTAACTTATAACAAAAAAAAATGACCTGGAAAATTTAAGAATCATTGAACTAAGATGGATCCCATGGGGCACAGGGGGTGGAAGGGAGGCCAGTGAAGAATCGCTGGACTATTTGAAATCCAAAAAGGCTGGGGGTGGGGGGGGAGGTGGAGGAGGGAGGCATTTAGACATCACATTTCAAGAAATAAAGGAAATGCCCAGATCTTTTAGAACCAGAGCACAAAGCAAAAACTGAAAGAATCTACTGATCATCTACTGAAAAGAAACCCCAAAATGAAAACTCCCACGAATATTATAGTCAAAATCTAGAGCTCCCAGGTCAAGTCAAAAATACTGTAAGCAAGCAGAAAAAAAAAATTCAAGTACTAAAAAAGCACAGTTAGGATCACACAAGATTTATCAGCCAACACTATAAAGAAGTGGCAGGCTTGGAAAATGATATGCCAGAAGACAAAAGATCTAGTCTTGCAACCAGGAATAATTCACCCAGAAAAATTAAGTATAATCTAATGGGGGTTGTGAGGGATAAGGGCCTTTAATTAAATAGAGGACTTCCACGCGCTCATAATGAAAAGGCCAGAGCTGGGTAGAAATTTGACATACTCACAAAAAAAGTCAAGTGAAGCATATAACAACAACAAAAAATACATCTATATAGATGCAGAAAAAACTTTTGGAAAGATACAATAATATTCCATTAAGAACACTAGAAAACAAAGGAATAAATGGAGGTTTCCTGAAAATGATAAGCAGCACCTATCTAAAGCTAAGTGCCTGGATTATCTATTTTGGGGATAAGCTCAAGGCTCTCTCAATAAAATCAGGGGTAAAGCAAGGAAGTTCATTATCACAATTACTCTTCAATGTAAGTGTAGAAATGCTAACTATATTAATAAAACAAGAAGAGAAAGTGAAGGAATAAGCATAGACAAAGAGGAAGCAAAATTATCATTTTTTGCAGATGATACTGTTTACTTAGAGAAACCTAGACAGTCAACTAAATATTCAAACAATTAACATATTCAGAAAAGTAGGAGAATATAAAATAAATTCACAAAATCATCAGTGTTTCTATATTTTAGGAACAAAATCTAGCCTAAAGAGATAGAAAAAGAAATTCCATATAAAATATTTACAGATAACATAAAATAATAGGGAATCTGCTTACCAAAACACACCCAGGAACTATATGAATACAAAACATTCTTTTCGAAAATAGATAAAGAGAAATATTAATTATTCGTGGATAAGCTAAGCCAATATAATAAAACTGACAATTCTACCCAAATTAATTTACTTATTCAGTACCATACTAATCAAACTACCAAAAAATTACTTTATAAAGCTATAAAACAATAACAAAATTAATCTAAAGAATCAAAATATCAATAATATCAAGAGAATTCATTGGGAAAAAAAGTGAGAAGGAAGAGGCCTAGCAGTACCAGATCTCAAACAACATTAGAAAGTCATAAGTATCAAAACAGTTTGACACTGCGTAAGAAATAGAAAGCTTTCTCAGTGGAACAGATTACATATACAACATATAACACAGTAATCTCTTGTTTGATAAACCCAAAAATTGGAGCAAGAGCTCTCTATTAAACAAAAACTAATGGAAAAACTGGAAAACAGTCTGACAGAAATTAGGTATAACTCAACATCTCTCACAGTGTGCATGAAGACAAGATCTAAATGAGTGCATGATCTAATGATAGAGAGTGACATCATAAAAAAATAGAAGTACATAAAAGAAATTATCTGTCAGATCTATGGATAACAGAATAGTTCACAACCAAATAAGAGCTAAAGATGTTTACAGGAGGTAAAATGGACAATTTTTATTATATAAAGCTTAAAAGTTGTTGTACAAATAAAACCAAGGCAAATAAAATTACAGGATAATTAGAAAACTGGGGGGAAATATCTTTATAGCAAATTTCTCTGTGATCACATTTCTAAGATACAAAAGGAACTGGAAAAAAATTTATAAAGGAGGCTATTGCAAAAGCCCAGAGAAAGATAATGAGAGCCTGACCTAGGGTAGTAACCAGGGAAATGGAAAGGGACAAATGTGAAAATTATTTTGAAGATAGAATTAAGAGTAGCTACTAAATTCCAAGCACTCACGTTTGTTGTTATGGGAAATAGAAGTAAATATAAGATACAGACTGCCTAAAATCCTTTTGCAAGCAGGCAAGATATAAATGAATGAGTTGATAGATAAATAAGTAAATAAATATTCATACAAATGAATGAATAGATGATAGATTGAGGGACTGATAAAGGGGATAGACTTGTTTAGTTATTTTAGTTATGTCCAACTCTCTGTAATCCCATTTGGAGTTTTCTTAGCAAAGATACTGGGGCAGTTTGCCATTTTCTTGTCCAACTCATTTGACAGATGAGGAAACTGAGGCAAACAGGGTTAACTTACCCAGGGTCATACAGCTAGTAAGTGTGTAAGACCAGATTTGAGCTCAGATCTTCCTAAATTCAGGGCCAGCACATTATCCCTTGTGACACCTAGCTGGATCTGTTATTCCATTAATGTAGGGAACTCCTGAGTCAGGAAATTCCACCACAACTGATAGCCATAGAGAGTCATCCAGAGCAATGAGAGACCAGGTGACTCGCCAAGAGTAACATAGCTAGGTTGTGTCAGAGGTGGGATCTGAACCCAAGAATTCCTTGCTCCAAGGCCAACTCACTATCCACTACAACATGGTATCTCAAAGCAATAAAATATAAGTGCAAACAATAAATAATTCTAAAAACAAGATGAAAGACAGCATGGCACAATGTATAGGGAACCAGCTTTGGAGTCAGGAAGACATGGATTCATTCCATCACTGACTCTGACAAAGACTAGCTGTGTAAACACTGGTGAAACCCTGAGAATTGACTCTCAGTATCATAGAAAACTTACTAAGACTAACAGTTATTGACAAGTCATTGGTATGCATGAGAGGAGTGTTTCCACACTGGGAGTCCCATATACCAACGAAATGACAGTCTAGAACCATGACGGCAGCTTCAAGAAGCTTTCAGTCTAATTGGGAAGACAAGACATACACACATGAGCAATTAAGTGTCAACAGCTCAAGGTCATGGTATAAGAAAGGCCACAAGCCAATAGGTAATGAATTAGTAGATGAATTGCTGAGACAATAAGTATTCTGAGTTCAGCAGAAATTCTAAAGGAACTCTGCTGTGACATTTTTTTTAAGTTACAAGTATTTTTTGTGATACATATAAGATCATGGATTCAGAGCTGGAAGCTACCATAGGGACCATTCAGTACAACCCCCTCGATTCACATATGAAGAAGCTGAAGCCAGACAGGGATTGACTCCCAATCATCTGATACCCAGTCTAATGTCCTTTCCACTACATTATCTACCCCTAATTTCTCTGGTAAGTTTGGACCTACATTAGCCAGATGAGAGGTTGACAATGAATATTTCACCATTAATTCTTTCACTAGGGCTTAACAATCCATATGTTGGACCAACCAAAATTCTTTGATGTTCATGCTCTCTTTTTTATTCAGCATATAATATCTACTCTTTTCTCTTTTATTTTTCTTTTATGGAATAAAACAAGTGTTTCTATAACATAATATGATAATAATAAAAGATGATTGTGCATGAAACTGCAAATCTATTATGTACTTGCCATTCCTTTTAAGTATGTAGTAGTTATCACATAAAATTTTTCTTCCCCCCCCCACCCTAGAGATGGTTACCATTAGACATAAATATGTGTGTATATGTGAGTGTGTGTATATATGCATGTGTATATACATACATATGTATATATGTGGGTGTATATATACATACATATATATGTATTATGATGTCATTCTCAGACTTCCTACCTTTGATCTTTCCTACCTGGCTGCATTCTGTTAGGCTTCTCAAGATCTCCACTATGCCCTCAGGGACCTTGGAATTGGGAAACCCCATCACCTGCAAAGAGGCCTTGGTACTTATACTTCATCAATAACCTTTGCCCCTTTAATTCAAGGGCAAAGTCAGGAATTCCAAAACCTCTCTTTAAAGATGGGGCTCAGCAAAACCATCTCTTCATTTCCTGCCAGCCTTTGGAGTGTTGGGGCTTCTCTATTACTGTACCTGGGTACTGGTCCCCTGACCCAATTTTCAGCTTCCTTTTGTGTGTCATCTTGTAAGCTCTTTGAGGACAAAGACTGTCTTTCTTTTTCATATTTGAATCGCTGATGCTTATCACAGTACCTTACACATAGTATGTACTTAATAAATATTTATTCCCTGATTTCCCATACCATACCAATGACCAGGACTGTGCTGAGGCCCTGACCTACCAGTCCCAGGACAATCACTCTCCTTAGAGGTAGAACCAGTGGTGTGTGGTAGACTGATCTAACCACCTTGCAAGATCTAATTGTTAAATTTTCGATGTGAGAGCTCAGACCTCAGTGATTGACCATCATCTACAAATCAGGTCTTTATTTATTGTTTTGTTGATTGTTATAGACTTAAGAAAATGTTAACGTAGATTAAACTTAAAAGCCTGTATGCATACTTTTTTTTTTCTAGAGAGCTAGGTTGTTAAACATTTCCCTGCAAATCCCCAAATAGCTCTATAAAAAGAACTTGAGCTCAGCAAGAATGTAGGAGAAGGCTCAAGGAATGAAGTTATTATCAGACTGGATGACTATATGAATGAATGAATGAATGAATGAATGAATGAATGAATGAATGGATGGATGGATGGATGGATGGATGGATGGATGGATGAAAAGGTATGCAATAAATATTTATTATGTACAAAGCAGTATGACAAGCAAATAGAAAATAAGACAATTCCTGCTTTTAAGGAGCTCAAATTCCACAGGGGGAAACAATACATATAGGAGGTTTCAGGGCTCCTCCCTCCAGAAGTCATAGAGGCACTGGAGCAGATGTAGACAAGTGGACAGCAGCCTGGTTTCCCATGGTAGTATGAGGGAAGCCAGGAGGCACTTGCATCATCTGCTGACCTGCAGCCAGAACAGTCCAGCCCTCCTTTTCCCCAGAAGACAAGTTGACCTTTTGCTTTCCTATTGGCTGCCTTATGTCACTGCACAGCTGCCTCTGATGTGCTGGTGCTAATAGATAATCCATAGCCCCTTCAAGTGGAGTATATCATCTGCTCATTACCAATGGTAAATCATTTGCAAAATATTAAAATGCTTAAAGACTGTCATATGGTCTTCATGAATTGCTGTGCAATACAGAGGTGCCTGCCGATTAAGGGAGAAAATGTATTCATCATGGATTCACGAGGGCTATCAAATTCGGCTTTATTTACAGGCTGGAGTACAAAGCTATCAGAGGTTCCCAGAAGTGAATGCCGAAACACCTTTCTGCCCTGTCATTACAGCAGCTTCCAGATAAATCTGACCCCAGCTACAGACGCTCATTAAGGTCATTAGGCAGGGTGCCAGTTCTCTCGGGAACTGGCTCCTTTTCGATTAAAAAAAAATGCTGCTAAATGTGAAGTTTATTCTCATCTCTACAAGTAACTAACCTCAGGGAGAGAGTAATCTAATATATTCTCAGTCAATTTCAACTCATTTAAATAAAAAAAGAATTATTCGGCAGCAAATGACAGAGGGAGCAGATGGGGCAATGTTTGTGGGCTCCGCAGAAAAGGCTGGGAGATGAAGCCACTGCTGGTGGGCCCCCAGCTGTAAGACCCCAGAAAGAAAATATATTGTGCTGCAGGGGAGGAAGCCTTGGACTCAGAGTCAGAACAGCCTGCTTTGGTACTTACCAATGATGTGGCCTTGAGACAGTTAGATGGTCTCATTGGGTCTCAGTTCTATCCTCTGTAAAATGAAAGGGCTGGACTAAATCAGGGGTTCTTAATACTTTCTGCGTCATGGGTCCCTTTGGCAACCTGGTGAAGCCTTTGGACCCCATCTCAGAATGGTTTTTTAATTCATAATTGAAGGAAATACTAACCTGCAGTTAGAGGTTAATGAAAAAAAGATGTATATTTTTTCCATTATAAATTCAAATACACCCTGAAATCTATCTATGATCCATTGTGACCGCAGATCAAGAAACCTCTAAGGACCCTTAAAGCTTTACTGACCTCTGACGATAGAGGCCTGTTTGAACCCCATCTATACTTCAAGGCTAAAGTCCAAATGCCACCTGTTCCATGAAGTTGTTCTTCCCTGCTCCCTCTGGATGATCAGCTTGGCTGGTTTGTTTTAAATGAACTCAGATGAACACTCTGTAGACTCCTAATGCACTGTCTTAGGGCCAGGCATGAAATAGAGGAAAAAAGATGGATGCCAGCAAATCTGAGATTGAATCCTTGGTTTTGTCATGTACTAGCAAATCATTTGCTATCTCCAAGCCTCAGTTTCTCCATCTGTCAAATGATAGGGTGGGCAAAATGGATTTCGGTGTAAATTCTATCTGAAACATAGTTGATATGATTGCTGTTGTTTCTCCCCTGTCATTTTTTTTCCTGGAACTTTTGTGTACCAGGGGAAAAAAAGGAAAACAGAAAACAGAAATAAAAGAATTGGTAGCTTACAGGCATGTGATATAAAGGGAGTATATGAAGTTTTTCTAATACACTGCAAGGGGAACATTTTAAAAAGAAAGAACCATGCTTTAAGAGAGAGAGGGAGAGAAAGGAAAAGACAAAGAGAGACAGAGGCAAAGACAGAGGCAGACAGAGTCAGAGACAGAAAGACAGAGGCGGAGAGAGACAGAGAGAGAATTGCCAGGAATTTCAAGATGCCAATGAGAAAAGAAGGCACCAAATATTAGAAGGACAGGAGAAGAAGGAAGAAAGTGATTGATCTTTGGTTTCTGAGGCTGTCATCCCAGATGACACAAAAAGGTGAGGACACCAGGAGAAGGTGGCTAGAAGGGAAATAAAGAGCCTATGAAGGTACTGGGTATCAGTCATTATAGTAATGAATAGAAAGTAGATGGAGAATATGAGGAGCCCTTGGCCTTTGACACCAAAAAGTTGGGGGAGGTTGGGAGACATTGGGCAGGGAATGTAATGAATCCCCTATAGATCAGTCTTTGGATAGACCTTGGGAAAATTAAGCACCAAAGAGTGGAGACTAGGTTAGGAGAATTGAGATTTCAGACCCCTCCCAGGAATGACCCACTGCTCTGGCATCTGAACCCCACATTTTGTTCATTTCATTTCTGATTTAGTCATTGTAATCTAACCTCTTAGTGAGTAAGCAATCTTTGGAGGATCACATGAAGTTGGAACTAAGACTGAAATCCCTAGGAGAACAGAGGTTAACAATAATTGATTTTATGAATTATTACTGGGAATAATTATACCCTAGACAGAAACCTGAAAGAGGCAACTAGGGAGTCTGTGGTCTGAGTCTGCTAGATTGGTAGTGAGCAGATTACTCAAGACTAGAATCTAGAAGCATCTCACGTCATCATCCATAGGGGGTGCGAATTGCAGACATCAAGCTTACAGAGCATTCTGGTGCATCAATGTAGATATTGCACTCTTGAGAAGCCATCCCAGTTATGTTCCTGAGGAAGCATGTTGAGTCCCGGTTGCCCTTTTTGTGGGTATATATGCCTATAATGCATTTTACATATGTTGTATGATTCTTAAACTAGTCTTTGCCTCTGGAAATTTCTTTCCTCCTCACCCTCTGCCTTGGAAGAGTAAACTCATATAGGGAGCAGGACTTGTCACTGCCCTCAAAGAAGAGAAAACAGTGTAGAAATTTGATTTAAAGAGAGTGTCCATTTCCTACCCATGTCCCTGTTAATTATTTTAAATTGTGAGAAGCAGTGTGATGATAGTGGAAAGAACACAGCATTAGGAAGCAGGAAACCTGAATTCTAGTCTCAGTTTTGCCAGCTGTGTGATCTTGGGTCAATAACTAGTGTTCAATCATTTTTTCAGTCATGTCTGACTCTTTGTGAATCCATTTGAGGTTTTCTTAGCAGATATACTTGAGTGGTTTGCCATTTCTTTCTCTTGTTCTTTTACAGATGAGGAAACTGAAGCAAACAGGGTTCAGTGACTTGCCCAGGGTCACACAGCTAAGGGAAGGGAAGGGAAGGGAAGGGAAGGGAAGGGAAGGGAAGGAAAGGGAAGGGGAGGGGAGGGGAGGGGAGGGGAGGAAGGGAGGGAGGAAGGAACGAACGAACGAACGAATGAACGAGAATGAACGAACGAACGAGGGAAGAAGGGAAGGAAGGAAGGAGGGAAGGTAAGAAATCTAGCGAATCTAGTAAACATCAACATTAAGTGGGCAGGAGTCAAGATGGTGGAGTAGAAACAGGACCTCCGTGTGGCTCCAGCTTCCACCTTCCCCAATTCATGTAAAAGGGAACTCTGAACAAACTCTGGAGCTACAGAACCAACAAAATGACACAGAGAAGCTAACCTCCCACTGAGGACAGCCCAGCAGGAATCAGCCAGTGCAGCCCTCTGGGACACAAGCCCAGGGCCACACCCCGGAGGTTTTAGCCCCAGGGTGGGCCTGACCAGCTACCAGCTAGAGGGACTCCAGATCACCAGCAGCTGTGGCCTTTTCCAGATTTATCAACACATAGATGCTAAGGACAAAGTGAGAGGTCAGTGCAGTGTGGACTTTGGGATCCAATAGTTGGGAGTGCACCTTTCTGCCCCTAGGGTGAGAAGCTGCTGAGGTGCAGCCACCACGTGGCAGCTTCAGCTCCTGGCCTGCAGAGTGTAGGGGGACCAAGCACCAGTCTGAGGGGTAATCGCTCTTGCTTTAACCTGCTTAGATCTGGATTGCAGTCTAGGGTGGAGGTCCTGGGGTGTGTGACCAGCTTGACAGAGCATGTGGAGGCCTCAGAGAGGGCACCCATCTAATACCTCTGGCAGCTGAGAAAACCCCAGCGTTTGGGATGGAAGCTCCCCTGTCTAGTGGCAGAGTCCTACTGTAGCAAAAAGCCCAAAACTCAAGTGACTGAGTAGCAACATGACCAGGCCAAGGAAACAAAACAAACAGACAACATTAAACTCCTATTTTGGGGACAAAAAGGATCAAAGCATGGAACAGGAGGAAGACAGTGAAATCAGAACTCCTGCACCAAAAGCTTCAAAGGAAAATACGAGCTGATTACAGGCCATAGAGGACCTTAAGAAGCATATAAGTGAAGTGGAGGAAAAATTGGGAAGAGAAATGAGAACGATGCAAGAAAATTATTAAATGAGAGTCAACAGCCTGACTGAGGAAAATCATACCTTAAAAAAACAGACTAACTCAAATGACAAAAGAGGCTCAAAAAGGCAATCAGGAGAGGAATGCCTTAAAAAGCCGAATTTGCCAGATGGAAAAAGAATCTCAAAAGCTCAATGAGGAGAATCATGACTTCAGAATTAGATTGGAGCAAATGAAAGCTAATGACTTTATGGGAAATCAAGATGCTGTTAAACATATCCAAACAAATGAAAGAATAGAAGGCAATGTGAAATATCTCATGGGAAAAACCACTGACCTGGAAAATAGATCCAGGAGAGATAATTTAAAAATTATTGGTCTACCTGAAAGCCATGATCAAAGAAAGAACCTAGAAATCATCCTCCAAGAAATTATCAATGAAAATTGCCCTGATATTTTAGAACCAGAAGGCAAAGTAGAGGTTGAAAGAATCTACCAATCACCTCCTAGAAAAGATCCCAAAAAGAAAACTCTTAGGAATATTATAGCCAGATTCCAGAATTCCCAGATCAAGGAGAGAATATTACAAGCAGCCAAGAAGAAACAATTTGAATATCATGGAAACACAATCAGGATAACATAGGATCTGGCAGTTTCTACACTGAAGGATCGAAGGGCCTGGAATATGATATTCTGGAGGGCAAAAGAGCTGGGATTAAAACCAAGAATCACCTACCCAGCAAAAATGAGTATCATGTTTCAGGGGAAAATATGGTCATTCAGTGGAATAGAGGACTTTCAAGCATTCTTAATGAAAAACCAGAGTTGAATAGAAAATTTAACATTCAGATACAAGAAGCAAGAGAAGCTTGAGAAGGTAAACAGGGAAAAGATATCAGTAGCCACTTATCAAAGTTGAACTATTAACATTCCTACATGGAAAAACTATCATTGTAACCGAGGAAACTTTTCTCAGTCTGAAAATAGTTGAAGGGAATAGAAATGTGTGTGTGTGTGTGTGTGTGTGTGTGTGTGTGTGTAGTTATATTGGAGGGTATATGGGCATATGAATACATATGTGAATGTGCGTATATATACTTACAGGTATACATAGAGGGCACAGGTCCAATTTAATAGGAAGGGATGATACTTAAAAGGTGAAATTAAGAGGTGAGAGAGGAATATAATGAGAGGAGATGGAGAGAGACAGAATGGGGTAAACTATCTCATTTAGAAGAGGCAAAGGAAAATGGTTACAATGGAGGGGGAGAATAGGAAGGCAAAAGGGAATAAGTCAGCCTTATTCTCATTGAATGTGGCTCAGGGAGGGAATGAAATACACACTAAATAGGGTATCTCACCCAACAGAAGAGTAGGGGGGAAAGGGATGAGAGGGGGGATGATGGAAGGGAGGGCAGGCTCGGGGGAGGGAAGTTGGAAGCACACACTTTTGAAAAGGGATGGGATCAAAGTAGAGAATAGAAAAAGTGAGAGGTGGGATAGGAGGGAGGTAAATATAGTCAGTCTTTTACAATATATCTACTATGTTATTGTTATGTGTTAGCCACAAATGTACAACCTATACTGAACTGTTTGTCTTCCCAGTAAGGGTGGGAGACAAAGGAGGAAGGGAATCAATTTGGAATTCAAAGTTTTAAAATCAAATGTTTAAAATTATGTGTGCATACTATTATTGATACTATTTTACATGTAATTGGGAAATAAGATATACAGGCACTGGGGCATAGAGATCCACCATGCCCTACTGGAAAAGTCGAAGGAGGTATGGAAGAAGATATGGGAGAGAGCAGATTGGAGGAGGGGATATCCTGTGGGATTGCTATTTTGGGCTAGTGGGTAGGGGAAAAACGGGGAGAAAATTTGTAACTCGAAATCTGGAGGAAATGAATGATGTAAATCAGAAGTTAATAAAGCATTGGAAAAATGAAAAAAAAATTTTAAAAATAAAAATATAAGTAGAAAAAAAACCCGTTAAGTGGGCAGCTTCTGGCTATCAAAATTTCCCTTCCTTTGGAGAGGAAAAGGAGGAGGTGGGAGAAGGAGAGGAAGAGATGAGTTAAAGAAGTCTCTAAACAACTAGGCCTAGATGTTGCTAGCCCAGATCCTACAATTGCCTTTTAATGCAGTAATGAGTAACTGGAACTATCTTGAGGCCACAGAACTAGAGGGAAATGTTCACAGCCCCCTTCTCTGAAAAGGTCAGTGTGTTTGTTCTAAAATCTGAACCAGTTCCAAGGTGAAGTTGTGGAGATGTTCTCCAAACAGTGTAATCTATCATTAGAAATGGCCCCCATGGGGCCATATATATATGCATGCATATATGTATGTATGTATTCTATATGTGTGTATATGTACACAAGCATACACTCACACACATGTTTGTGCCTAATGATAGCCATCTCCAGGACTGGATGGGGCAGGGGGAGGGAAAAATGGAAAAAAAAGTTACATGATAACTTTATTATGTATTTTAAAAGAATAGCAGTTTGTACATAATAGACTAACAGTTTCATGTACAATCATCTTTTTTTCAATTCTACTATGTTGTGGAAATGCTTTTATATCTTAAGTTCAAATAAAATAAAATAAAATAAATTATTCCTTTACTAGATGTATGACCATGAGCCATGAGAAGGATCCAAACCCGTCCCTGGAGGCCTCTGTCAGAAGCACAACTTGTGGTTAGATGGATCATCTGACTTAATACCCTAGGTCTACCCTTGGCTTCTTTTGGTTGCTGACATATAACATGGAGTTCTTGTATTCAGCCTAGCCCCAAAGTGGCAAATGGACACTTCAGCACTGGATTTAGTCCAAGAGGACTTGGTTTTGAGTAACTTTTGCCTGTGACCCTGAGCAAGTCATCTAACCACCCTGGGCCTCCTACATATATAGGGCCTCATCTATAAAATGGAAAGGTTGGATTCGATGACTTCTAAGTTTCCTTCCAACTCTGGAGATATGTTCCTGACTTCTAGTAGAGATACCATTTTTTTCTTTTTTAAATTTTATTTATTTTATTCTGATTTTAAGAAATAAAATAAGCATTTCTATAACATAATAGAATGGGGGGGATGATTTACATGGAACTATTATGTACAACTAGCTATTCCTTTTAAATTTGAGTTCAGTAACTCAAATGATCACAAATTATCATTATCATTACTGCTAAACAAGTTTGGTTTTGTTGTGTGGGGAAAGGGGGAATGAGAAGGCTGGATTTGGAGTCAGGAATCCCTGGGTTCAAATTCTACCTATGACATTATTTGTGTGACTCTGAGACAGTCATAAAAGTTCTATGAGCCTTAGTTTCTTCAACTATAAAATGAGGAAATTAGATTAGATGGACTCTAAGATCCCTTCCAGCTTGGGGTATGATGATAGAAGACTGGCCTCCTAAGGTCTATAACACAGGAGCTGCCTAACATAACGTTTGCTATTTATGTGGCCCATCCAGGACTTACTAGGTACCATGGATAGAGATCTGGAATCAGTATCATGAAGATCAGAACTGAAATTTCTTTAATCTTACTAGCTGTGTGGTCATCAGAAAGTTACCCTCTCTGATCCTCTGTCTTCTCTGCAGAGTGCTGCAGAGATCAAATGAAGTTAGTGCATTAAGCGCTTTGTAAGCTTCAAAGCACTATATAGTAATGTCTACTGTTACAATTAAGCTATTACCCTGAATTAGAATTATGGAATCCCAGAATTAAAAGGAACTTCAGAGGTCATCTGTTCCATCACTCCCTTTTCCGCTCAACAAAGGAATACCTTCTGCACTCGTGCCATCCACCTACAGAAACAAAATAATCTATCAATATAGTGCTGGGCATCAGTCCCATAAGTTGGAACTTTTGCTCTCCTGGAAGTAAGTACTACAAAGTATACTTGAGACAAATAACATAAAACATACCTTTGAAAGGAATTGGGTTAGGAACTCATGTAATCCATTCAGTCAGCTAGTAGATTCCTAGTTTAATTATTTTTGCTAACTAGATACTAGGTTTTGTTTTTCTAAGCTGTTGAAATTTTCTGTCAGCCCCTTCTAAATTTGGCACCCTAGGAGAAAGCCCTAATCACTCCACCCTAGTTTTGATTCTGTTGGCCATGTCTTCATCAAACAGTAAATCTGTATTTATCTGCTGATTGATTGACATGACCTGGACAAGTGGATGTCTTTAAAATTACTTTCTCTCCATTAAAATCTATGAAAATCCAGAAGTTGGAGTAGGTAAAGACTGCAGGGGCAGTTATGTGATGAGGTGTCCCTCTCTCACTCAGACACCACAGTGTATGTGTGTGTCACCAGGAAAGGGGACTTAGGCCAGAAACACTGCCCATTTCACCATTACTTTGCTAGAGGACTTCGACAGTTCCAGGTCTAGAACATGGTGGAATGGCTATGGAACTCAATCGATTTGGACTCAACAGGATCCAAATTTCAGCTCTTCTACTTGCTATCTGTAGCCTAGGGGAGGCACCATCTCTAGCCCTTGGCTCCCTCATCTCTAAAATGAGGGAGTTGAATTAAATAAACTCTAAGGTCACTTTTAGCTCTAAATTCATGATCTTACAACCTAGCAAGTCAGGAGAAAATAGCACAGGTATTTTCCATGAGTCAGGACTTGTCCATGAGAAAACCAACATTAATTAAAAGAGTAATAGGGAAAGAGGGGGAGCTTGGTGGTTCAATGGATAGCATGCCAGGCCTGGAATCAGGAAGACTCATCACCCTGAGTTCAAATCTGGCCTCAGACCCTTAGTAGCTGTGTTACCCTGAGCAAGTCACTTTACCTTGTTTTCCCCAGTTTCCTCATCTGTAAAATGAGCTAACTCCAAATGGAGGCAATTAGGTGATACCATCCCTGTAGTCAGGGGGACATGAGTTCAAATCTGGCCTCAGACACTTACTAGCTATGTGACCCTAGGCATGTCACTTTACCCTGATTGCTTAAAAAAAATTTTTTTTAGAACCCCAAATGGGTTCATGAAGAGTCAGACATGACTGAAAAAAACAACTGAACAGCAAAGAGGGAGCTGAGAAGCCCTGAGACATCCACACCCACACAGACAATCAACAACTTCTACACAATAAGACATATTTAAAAAGTCAACCAGAAACATAGATCCCCAAAACCACCTCCCCTCAGAAGTCTACATACACAAGACCACACACAGAAAACCACCCATGCACACATACAATGCCCAGAGAAGGGCGGCTGCTAAGGGATTTCCAAGGACGCCCGGTGGCTTGTTTGGTAAATAATGACATTGTTATAAATATTCGATAAGCCTGAAGACTGCAGTACATTAAATAGTGATGAGGCCCCTGTGTGGGAAGTGCCAGCTTCTCTCTCCTCTGTGCTCTGGAGGAGGTATTTAGAATCGGATGTCCGCTCGGGCTGACAGCTGTATTTGTTGTAGGGCTGATGAATGGCTGAAGAAATATTCGCTACATTTAGAAAGCATCAATCCATCATGCTTGAGTTTAGGCTGAGGGAAGAATATCAGGCCATCCATATTCCACATGTTTATTAAGAAATTCATGTTGTGTTAGACACCAAGTCTCTATTCTGTTGGTCCAGGGGGGCAGCCCCTCCTGGAAAGGCCATGACTGGTTCCTTGATGAATGACTTTAATAGGAAATAGCATGCTTGTGTTTCCTACTTAAGCACTGGGGGAAGGGGACTCAGGTAATTAGCATTTACAATCCCCGACTGGCTAGGAAGTACCTACAATTAAGAAACTAATAACAATAATTAGATTTTTCTTAATCAGGTTTCCAATTATCAGCCTGGGATGCTGACTACCCTTTCCCCAGAGCTCAGCTTCTTCCTACTGGGACCATAAGGGCCCAGAGAAGCTTGCAGAGTGGGGGCAGTTTCAGTCCAGGGACACTGCCATAGTTAGAGGCAGCTTAGAAAAAGGAGTGATGAGATCGTCTCCCTATCTGGCCGTTCCTCACACTGACTTCTCTGCAGACACAGAGCAGCAAGCACCCTGTGGGTCTGAGGAGATGGCCAGCAGGCTTCGTTTCCCTGCTCTGGATGCCCAAACATCTTTCTGTTTCATCTGTTATCTCCTGAAACAGCTTGCCTCATCGAAACAAATATCTGTGTCTGAGGCAGGTGAAATGAAAAATTAATGCCCCCTTGTCAGGGCAAGGGTGTCGGAGTGACAGAGCAGAAAGGAGAGAACAAAGGGAGACACACGAGACATATCCTGCTTAACAACAGCAGTCCTGTTCTCATCACCCCTTTCCCTGCCCGCACAGTTCACCAGGCCAGAGAGTCAGGCAACCGAGTTTCAACATCAAGACCTCAGCAGTAGCTGAGCTGACCTGGCAGGTGAAATAGGTTCCAGCACCATAGCAGCACTGAACAGCAACTGTTCCAGTTCCGATGGCTCAGCCACTTTCTAATGGGGTATGTGTTCCTGTTGGACCAGAGACAAAAGGAGAGAAACAACCGGAATGAGAAGCTGTCAAAGCCCCTCTTCCCAAACCTGACCATGCACAAGGGAATAGATGAAAAGCCTGTGGAGGAAAAGAGAGGAGAGCACTACACTTGGAGTCATAAGATCCAGTTTCTACTTCTGGTTCTGCCATATCCCCACTGCGTAATCTCACGCAAGGCACACACTCTCTTGGGCCTCAGTCATGGCCCACTATAAAATGACAGACTGGGTGAGCGGCAGTAGACTAGAGGCTATCAGTTCATGTCTAGGTGACCTAAGCAAGTCACTTAACTTCTTAAGAGAGTTGGACTAAATGATCTCCAAGTAGCCTTCTAGTTCTGTGATCCTATCATCACTAAGGTTCTTTCCAGCTTTTAACATTCTATGTATATACCTATGTCCTGGAAAATCAGAACAGAATAGTAGAGAGTTGTATTTGTCAGGAAGGCATGGGTCAGATACTGCTTCTGTTTTTTTCTAGCTATGGAACTCTGGACAACACATTTAATCTCTATGAGCCTCTGGTAACTTTCTAAGACTATAAATTACAATCAGATTGTGATCTTTGTTGATTAAAGGAGTTCCTACACCTTCAAGAATCCCTGGTCCTTAAGGCATGGACACATCTGTGACCTGGGTAGTACCAGCAAACTCTATCTCCGTTAAATTCCATGGAGGAAGAGAATAAGGGAGGGAGAAAGGGCAAAAGGGAGGACATGAGCAAAACTACACAGCCAAGGGATATACTTGCTCATTATGACAGGGTAGACAAAGATGCGTGCCTATACTCTGATTAAAAAGAGCATATTACAATGGGCATGTGCCATTCCTGAGGACTGTTAGGTCTTCTCATTATGGCAGACCTGCACAACTTGGCGGTAGGTGGGGGTCAAAATTAAAATAGGCTAAATTTCTTTGTGCCTCAGCTAGATTCTTATCAGCTCACTTTCCAAGTAAATGTAGAATTCATTATTGGGCTATTTTGCAAACAAATCATATTTTAAAAGGGGAAATTTCAGCTAATATCAATTAATTACACTTATTACTTAAGAATTGCATTTATCATGAAATCACATTAATATTAAAAAATTTGCTAAACGATACAAGTTTTAATGCATTTTTCAGGTTATTTTTACTGTTTACATTTAGTTAATGGGACGTATTGTATTTGTCAACAATCGGTTTATCATACTCTGGAATCATGTTTGAAATCAATTTCTTTAGAAATCTGAAAAACACCCTTAGTAGCCACCTCATTTTCTGAGTTTGATTTCTTGAAAAAACATTGTTCCCCAGTGAGATTTTTCAACAATTTGGATGCTTTCATTTCTTTCTCATTGGTATCCAATTTGCTTAAGTCGGGAATATTTTGATTGGAAATGGTGACAAAGATTATATCTCTTCAGAACAGCTATCACTTCTCAGCAAACAAGGCACAATATTTTGTCTCCCATGTGAGTAACCAAGTATCTATTTGTCAACTCCGGTTTAAACACTATGTTCTGATTCAATCTTCTGTTTCTTTTTAACATCCATTTTACAAAGTCACCCCAAAAATTTTAGTTTTAGAGCCAAAATATCTCAACAGCAACTGCTCAGACACAAAGAAATACTGAACGGCGTGTCTGACCGTGGGGAGAACACCAGACGCCCTCGTCACTTGGAGGGCAGCCACACAGAGAGGGAGGGAAGAAGCCCTCCTAACGTTGCCACTCGGCGCATAGCGGGTGTCAGCTGCGTTGGCACGTGGCTGAACTCACCCTGTCGTGCCCCGTGCCACAGTGGAAAGATGACGACGACTGCTCCTCTAAGACTAGAGACAAAAGGACGATGGTTGGTTGCCGGGGGTCATGTGACAAACAGGAGCGCATGCGCGGTGGCAACCCACCTACCTGTCAAGTTACACGCTGGGCACAATCGGGCACAGACAAAGCACCCGTTACATTTTCACTTTCATTTATCTTTCTACATTTTTCACAGGCCATATGTTGTGCAGGCCTGTATTATGGTATAAACACAGATTGTAGCACAAAGGGAAAGGTACAGAACTATTGAGCAAGACCTCACTATTCAATGAAATCTGTGGGGAATAGTGGAGATCAGTCCGGCAGAAACTAAGCAGAGACCTACAGCTCCCACTGCATATCAAGGCAAGCTCCAAAAGAATGCATGATTTAGACACAGAGTGACATCACAAAAATATTAGAGAGCATGGAAGAAATTACCTCTTAGATCTATGAATAGGGGAGTGCTCATGAGCAAAGAGTTAAAGGGAGTTTACAAGAAGAAAAGTGGATAATTTTTATGACATAAAATTAAACCCAAAAAAGCCCTAATGCAACTCAAATTAGAAGAAACACAGAAAACTGACAGGAGGGGTGAAACCTTTGCAGCCAGGTTCTCTGACAAAGGTCTCATTTCTGAGATATAAAAGGAACTGAGTCAAATTTATGAGAGTAAGAGCTATTTCCCGAATTGACAGTAAAAATATATGAATAGGCAGTTTTCAGAGGAAGCAATCCAAGTTATAATAGCCATATAAAAAAATACTCTGAATCACTAATAATTAGATAAATGCAAAATAAGAGAACTCTGAGGTACTACCATCAGATCGGCAAAGTTGACCAAAAAAAGGAATATGACAAATGCAGAAGAGGCCATTGGAAACAAGTGCATTAATGTACTGTTGGTAGAACTGTGACCTGGTCCAACCATTCTGAAAGGAATTTGGAAGTATAACCAAAAACTATTAAACTGTGCATTCCCTTTGACCCAGTGATACTCTCCAAAGAGATTATAGAACAAAGAAAAGGGGGTAGCTAGGTGGCACAGTGAATAGAGCACCGGCCCTGGACTCAGGAGGACCTGAGTTCAAATCCAGCCTCAGACACTTAACACAAAAAACTAGTCATGTGACCTTGGGCAAGTCACTTAACCCCAATTGTCCTACCTTCCCCCTCCAAAAAAAAAAAGAACAAAGAAAAGGATCTGTAAGTAGGAGAAAAAAAAATATAGCAACTCTTTTTATGGTGGCAAAGAATTAGGAACTGAGGGGGTACCCATCAATTAGGAAATGACTGAACAAGTTATGGAATATGAATATGAGAGAATACTATTGCACTGAAGGAAATGATGAAAGAGATAGTTTCAAAGAAATCTGAGAAGACTTGTATGAACTGATACAAAGCAAAGTGAGCAAAACCAAGAGAATAATGTATCATAAAGACAAACAACACTGGAAGCCTAAGGAACTCTGATGAACTATGATGACTCCAGAGGACTCCTAATGAATCTGCTGCCCACATCCAGATAGAGGAGCACAATGACATATATGACTGTGTATGAGTGTATATGTACAGACATAATGTGTGTATACGTGTATATGCATAAATATGTACCAAAGCGGGAATTAAATGTGCTTGGTTACACATGTTTTAATAAAGGGTGTTTTTCTCTTGCTTTCTCAATGGGGAGGGGGAAAGGAAGGTGAAAGGACTATAAATGAAACTTGAATTTTAACAAAAGAAAAAGAGATAAAGTACAGAAGCTGGAGTCAGAGAATGTAAGCTTGAATCCCATTCCACCTCCTTTTGCCACTTATTACCTGTATGGACTTGGGAGAGTTTTATTACCTCACTGAGTCTCCATCATCTAGAAATTGAGGATGGGGATGAGCTAATGATATATAAAGTCCCTTCCAGGTCTGGATCACTCATCCTGTGAACTCCCACCACCAAGACAAAAATAAGGGAAGGATCACTAATACTGTAGGGCAATGCAGGCAGAGGGAAGGCACAAACAGAAAGAAATTGAATGAGAACAAAGGGAAATATATGTAGGAGAGAAATACAAAGAAAGAATGGAGAAGAATCAAGGCGATGGCGGTGACAAAAAACGGAAGGTAATGAACTGAAAAGACAGAGAGAGAAATGATCTAGCTGAAAAAGAATTAAAGGATAGAAAGACTTGGAGAGAACAGAGAAAAAGGATAGAACCAAGAGGGCAGGCACTGTGCTAAGTGCTTTACAAATGTTATCTCATTGGATCATCCTAACAACTCTGAAAGGTAGATGCTGTTATCTATTTTATAGATGAAGAAACTGGATTGAGTGGTGGATAGGTGCCAGAAGACTGGAGTTCAAATCCTACCTCAGACATTTTCTAGCTGTGGGGCTATGGGCAAGTCACTTAACTTCTCTCAATTTCAGTTTCCTCATCTGTAAAATACGGATAAGAGCACCTGTCTCACAGGATTATTGTGAAGATCAAATGAGATAAGGAATGTAAAGTATTTGCACTGCCTGTAGTTATTTTAAATGTCAGAAGCAGAACTGGAACCCATTTCTGATTGTGGCAAGTCTAGGCTTCTTTTCACTATATGACAAAGAAAAAGGAAAGAATTAAGAGAAAACAGATTGTGAGTAAGAATTGATTCCCCAGCAGAAGTATGCTAGAGCCAGCTTGAATTGGTAGATAGTTAAACCTCAGTGTGTAAACATTTACGCCTAAGAAATTGGCCAAAGTTACATACAAATCAGGGTTTGGTTTGTTGTTTTAATGATTGTATTAGACAACCATTAAAGTATTAGTATTAGACTTAAGAAAGTGATGGAGAAAATGTTAATAATAAAGGCTAAACTTCAAAGTGTGTCCAGACTACTGGACACCTAATTGTTAAACATTTGCCAGCATACCCCTGCCTAGGGCCAGAACAAGCACAAGTACACTGGACATATGCATACCCCCAGGGTATTTCATCCATAGAGGTGAAATCCAAACCCCTTGTGAAATGTTTTGGCTTTGTGGTGAGAGAGGCAGTGATATTTTTTCAAGGCCTTGAGGCCATAGCCTGGCTATGGCAGCAATCTACAAAACCAATTTCTCAGAAGCTGAGAACAGAACAGCCCAGGGAGAGCTCAGCCTTCCTCTCCAGTCTCAGCCAGCTGGCACTCACCCTGTTTGTCTGAACGGGCTGGCTCAGATATGGCTTTAGGGTCTCTCTCTTGACTTTGGGAAACTATGTTTGTGATGCCTCTAGGAAAGCAGGCTGGCCAGCATTTTTGCTTTATTTGCAATACAAGCTTAACTCTCCAGTTTAACTCAGAAAATGGCAGCTCAAAAGGGTGGAGGAGAGGATGAGGTGTGGAAGAGAAGGGGGAGGGAAGGTAAGAGAGGATTATCGAGTTTATCTAGCCCTCAGTTGGGGTGGAATGGGAGGGGGGACGAATTGGAGACATTAGATTTTGGAGACATCACTTCCCAATCCAACTTAGTACCAATGACCGAGATCCATTCAAAGATGAGAAGCCGTGGAATGTATTCCTGATTTCTGGGTCAACTCCTATAAAGCTAGGGGTCGGGTGAAATATAGTATAAAGGAGAAACTTCATAGCGGAGACACCATTTTCTATTATTCTTTCTATTCAACCTCTATTCAAACCAGGATAAACCTGGATCTCCTTTCTAGACAGGAAAATCCCAATGGTACTTCCCTCATAGTGCAGAGGTAGACCCTAAGACAGATTTCTGCCCCCAAGCAAGAGGACTTATGATGCCATCTGCTGGGAGCTTTGAGAACTGCGAGAGAAATTAAGAGGAGAAAGAGAAATGATTGCAATCCATGCACTGAGAAGGTGGGACAGGCAACATCTGCTGGAAGTCCTGGCTAATAAGTGATTGTGGCTGGGTCACTAGGGAAGAGTTATACATGGATGCGGGTCATTAGTTCCATGAGCTCTGGTGTGTTTTGTTTTGTTTGGTGGGGGGGGGGGGGGTTGGTTATCACCTATCAACAATGCTTTTCTTCTTTGATTTCTGTAAACTAAGCTTGCAAAGGGAGAAGAGGACATCTTCAGTGAGGCGTGTACTACACAGAGGTTTCCAGGTTTTCTGAGTGGGGCCAAACCAGAGAAGCAAGAAACACCCCTCCCAAAAAATGTGCCTGAGTCTCTGTAGAACACTAGTGCCCCCATTCTCTCACAAAAGCACACAGAGACCAACATACCTGTGCTGTTCTTATCCAAGACCAGTCCTTGGGATTCCATAAGCCAAGAGAAATGGGGAGGACTTGAATAGCAAAGAATAACAGAGTACAGGGAACTTTGGAAAATGGGAAGAATACTTAGAAAGAAATTATATAACTTAGCCTAGAGAAAAAAATATATTCTGAATGGCTTTTTGGTTCCTCCACTGAGGACCAGACCTAAGGAAATTAGCAGAAGATATAACAGGAGGACTTCAGTTAAGAGGAGGGAAGGACTTTGGGACAGTGAATCTCCTATGGGAATGACTGACCTAGGGAAATGATGGAATCTCCTTTCCTTGGTGTCTTTAGAAAGGTATTGAAGAGGCAGCTAGAAGGCACAGTGGAGAGAACATCAGCCTTGGACTCAAGAGGATCTAAGTTCAAATCCAGTCTCAGACACTTATTTATTAGTTGTATGACCCTGGGAAAGTCACTGATAAGAAAATAAGAAGAAAAGGAAGGAAGGGAAGAAGGAAGGAAGGCAATGAGCTCCCAGTCTCTAAGATGACAAGGTAAGAGGACAGATGCTAATAAAGGAATGTCCTTCCTATCTATCTTCATTCTTCTCCAGGGTCATCTCCAGTCATCCTGATCTATATCTTGCCACTGGACCCAGATGACTCTGGAGGAGAGAGTGAGGCTGGTGACTTTGCACAGCCCTGCCTCACTTAAATCCAATTCACTTGCACATCATGGCATCATCTCCCTGATGTCATAGTCCTCTTTAAGAATGAAGGACAAAAAAACAACCTATGAGTAGCAGTAGCTGCCCCACTGGAGACCCAACTGGTCAGTTGCAATTGGACAATGCAGCTTCTGCCTTCCTTCCTTATTCCCTTCCTTCTTTCCTTCCTTCCTTCCTTCCTTCCTTCCTTCCTTCCT
>NW_027185627.1:2378227-2400469 GCF_028583685.1 Petaurus breviceps papuanus
TTCCTTCCTTCCTTCCTTCCTTCCTTCCTTCCTTCCTTCCTTTCTTCTTTCCTTCCTTCCTCTCCCTCTGTCCACATAGGGAAGCATATCTGTGGGTACTCTGCCCAAAGGAATATAAATTTTGATCGCTGAAACCTTGCAAGATATCTTAGGGTTTACAGGCTAGATGTCTTTCTTTTTTTTTTTTCAAAATTTTATTTTAGACTCAAACTCCAGAACACAGATACAGAATAGAGAAAAGAAACAAAAACACATCATTAACTTAAATATTGGAACTCAAATACAAAGTTAGAAAGGAAAATGCGTGTCATGTGCATAGCAGAACATAAGAGAGGATTCAAAATGTGTAGCAATAAAATTTCATTTCAAGAAAGCCTGTATGATAAATAATACTCATATTGAGAACTGTCCATCTTTTCTTTGCTTCCTTATAGGTTTTCTTTTGTTCTCTGCTGTGCACTTTTTTTACTTTGCTTTTTTTTTCCCTCCTCTCTATCCCCTCCCAAGAAGGCTAGAATAAAGTTTAGATATATTTCTCTATAGCTATTAATATATACATACACATATACATACATATATAGACATATACTTTCCCAAACCTATTCCACTCCTGATCTTTGTTTATATGTATGTGCATATTTCTTGTTTCCCATCCCTCCTGCTCCTCTGCTTTACTTCTACCTGCTACCTTGCCCTCCTATGACTTGCCTACCCCGCTCTGAGGATCCCTCCCCTATCTTCCAAATCCCATAAATCTAAACACCCTTCTATACCCCTATTTACCTATTCCTTCACCTTCCCCTCTAAAGATCCCTCCCTTGTCCTCTCCCCCCTCCCTATGACCCTACCATTTTATTTCTTCTGAATTTAGAAGACTTTTATACTCTTCTAAATATGTATGTATTATTCCCTCTTAAACCCATTCCCAATAACAGTGGGTTTCCAGAACCACCAGCCTTCCTCCCCCCATCAAATTCCTCTGTATTATTTCTTCCTCTTGCACCTCATTTGTATAAAATAATTACTCTTTTAAGCTATTCCTAAATGGTTTTACTTTCTAAATTTACATCATACTCAGGTATACCCCAATCTTTCTTATGAGTTACCAAATTATTGATAAGAATCTCAGGCATACATTTTACATATATCAAAAGTAAACAGTCTGTCCTCATGGATCCCTTATAATCAGCCTTTGTTATGTACCTCAAATTTCTCTTGGTTATTGTATGTTAATTCTTCTGTTAAGTTCAGGATTTTTCTTTAACAAAGTCTTGAAAGTCTTAGAGTTTATCAAATGTCCATTTTTTTTCATTCAGGGTATGATATTCTTGGCCAGAGCCCTAGTTCTTTTGTTCTTCGAGATGTCTTTCTTAAGGACCATACCTGAAACCCAAATCACTCTGGCTCTCATTGATTAGACAACAATAGGTCCAAGCCCAAGTACTAGGTCATTGTTTGGGCCCTGATGGCTCAGGGTAAGTGAAAATAGCAATTGGTTCTGTTTTGACCAGAAACTCTGAGGGCCTTCCCCTCCCAGATTGATTTTTTTAACTAGGTAAAAGAGTCCATTCTTTGCCTCATTTCTTACTTAGCCTTAATTACTGAACGGGCATTGCCTCAGTCAAACTGAGCCGTGGGAAAGACCTTAACTCAAAAAGGCCAAGGTCTCCCACTGCACTTGGAGCTATCTCCGGTCATACTGATCTACAATTTGCTGCTGAACCTGGGTATCTCCAGAGGAGAGAGTGAAGCTGATGACTTTAAACAGTCCTCTCTCACTTAAATCCAATTCACTTGCAAGTCATGGCCTCACCTTCCTGATGTCATGGTCCTCTTTGGGAACAAAGGACAAACAACAGCAGCATTCTTCTCCAGAGGAGCTTGAACTTCCATAGAAACCTCTAATAGTGCCTCTTCTAAGACAAAGAAGACAGATTGTCAAATAGAGTATTTTCTCTCTTTCTATGAATATTGATCCAGTCAGGGTTTGGGGTTTGTTTTTATTTTGGGTGAGGGGTAAAATATAATAGGAGTCTAGGACTGGGATTTCATTGATTTAGGGTACCGGGCACATAGTACATATTTAAGAAATACATGTTAATTGATAAACAGGGAAGTCTCATTATGGAAACTCCTTCCATCAATTCAGATCAGTGACTACAGTGGTACTGGCTTCACAAGCCTTCATGAAGTTCTCCATTAAACCCAATTTAAAAGCATCATAGTATCTCAAATCTAGCTAGAGCTGGAAGGGACCTCAGAGTTCAATGTCGTCATTTTACAGTTGAGGAAACTGAGGCAAGAAAGCTGTCAACACAAAATTGCAGCTCAAATCCATTTTTACTATCCTGTTGCCTCAACCCTCCTCTCCTGCATCTTAGAAAAAGGAGCATTGACCAGGCTATAAATAGATATAAGATTTAAGAATCTAGGGGTTCATGCCAGGTGGCTCAGCGAGTAAGAGCACCGGCTCCAGTGTCGGGATGACCTGGATCAAATCCGGGCTCAGATACTCAGCACCACAATCAGAAATAATAACTGGCCGTGTAACCTTGAGCAAGTTACTTAACCCCAATTGCTTTTTAAAAAAATGAATGTAGGGGTTCCTCCAATAACTCTGACTTTGGGATGGTGATCAGTCTTTGGAATCTCAAGGGAGTTACCAATTAGTCACTTTCCCCCACTCCAAGGGAGAGGATGGGAATAAGGAACCCCAGTGATTAGGTAGCAATTAATAAAGCCCTCCTAAGAAAATCATTCAATCAACAAGCATTTAGTAAGTGAAAGCTACATGCTAGGTACTTTGGGAGGCAAGTATTGAGAACATAAAATCAAAAATTAAATATTCCCTAATTTCAAGTAGTTCACATGTCATGATATATTTGAAGTTGTGACCTCCCAAATATAAGTAGGATGCTGTTTGTAGTCAATACAGAATTCCCAGGAAAAAAATAAACACACACATATTTCATATATTATATGTATGTGTATACATATATACACATACATATGTGTGTGTATATATATATGCTTCCTTCCCATTATCACTGCTCCCCCTTATCGTTGTCTCCCCCCCACCATTAGAATGTAAGCTCCTTGAGGGCAGAGACTGTCTTTGGTTTGTTGTGTTTGCATCTCCAGTCCTTGGCACAGTCCTTGGCACAGAAGAAGCAGTGCATCAGTGCTTTTTCATGTATTCACTCACAAGCTGTTGTGGCAGCTGGCTTCATGTAGCTTCTCAGTATTTAGCCATTATTATCCTTTTCTAAAGGTATGGAGTGCACATCTCTTTTCCTATAGAGAATGGTGAGAGAAAATTTTTGTCAAAGAATTTAGAGCTAAGGGATCCTTAGACATCATCTAATCCAGGAATACTTACACTTCAGTCTGAGAAATTGGTTCTTTCTATCTATTTCTATCCAACATGTATAGACATATGTTAGATTTATATATATGTGTGTGTGTGTGTGTGTGTGTGTATATAGGGCAAATGTAACTCTAATAGGTCTAATATATGACATATATAAGCTATTTCTTTTTAATTTTTTTTTTTTGCTTTTTTGGAGGGCAATTGGGGTTAAATGACTTGCCCAAGGTCACACAGCTAGTAAGTGTTAAGCCTCTGAGGCTGAATTTGAACTCAGGTCCTCCTGACTCCAGGGCTGGTGCTGTATGCCACCTAGCTGCCCCATGTAAACTATTTCTAATCAATTCATTTCCTTTATAATCCTATGTATTATATTTTACGAATTAAAAATATTATTCTGAAAAATTCCAAATGAGATCAAATGGGATCAAATGAGGTCATATTTGTAAAGTGTTTAGCATAATGCCTGGCATCTACTGGATGCTTGCTCCTTTTACCTTCCCCCATATGCTTCACTAGGCTGCCAAAGGACTCTAGGGCCAAAAAAAAGGTCGAGAACCTCTGCTCTAGTCCCTCCCACTTATTTTACAGATGAGGAAACTGAGACCCAAAGAAGCTGAATGGCTGTTCAAAGTCACACAAACAATAAACAACAGAGCTGAGATTCAAACCATTCATTGGTGGGATTTGTCCTTCCCCAAGGATTGGCCTCCAGGTTCACACCCCGCTACCTGGGCTCCCCAACCTTAGGCCTTGCAGGACTCTCCCATTCGTACTTCATCAATGCCTTGGAAATGTCTCTGAATCCTTCCCTGGGGACCCCACCCTCACATACACACCCTTTTCTGCTCCCTCCCCCTGGGCTCAGTTGATGATGAATGAAGGAGTCAGCCTCTGAAGTGAGCGGGATGCCACAGTCCTTGGGGACTAGTGAAACTGGCCTGAGCTCTTGGACTGGGAGTTTAATTAAATAAACAAATAACCTTCCACTCTTAAGCTGCTTCCTTCCCTGGGAAAAGTCAAAGATAAGGAGCTGTGAAAGAGTAGAGTCTTTTAAAACCTGAAATTAGAGGTTTCTCCAGTGTAACGATGGAGGAGATAGGACTGGCAATATCGTAAGCTCGGGTTTGTGCCGCCCAAGCTGCAGCTGTTCAAAGGCGCTCAGAGGACGACTCCTCTTATCTAGGCAACAGACGCTCAGCTGTATTCAGATGTTAATAGGAGAGGATCATAATATCTTTCAAGTATTATCTAAGTTGCTTTTTGGTACATAATAAAAAAAAAACCCTCTGCAGAGAAATTTCTCAGTTCCAGATGGAGAAAGTGATTTTATCAGAAATACTGTCGGTACAGGCTGCCTGCAGCCCAGATTCCCTGCAGAGAGGATGGAAGGGGTGGGGGTCCCCAAGGAGGGGAGCCAATGGTGGCCTTCATGCATATCGCCATTAGCTCCTGTCCTTTTCAATGAGTGACGTCTCCATCTAGGAAAGACTCTGGCTTCGGGAGGGCTTTTCCTCCTAGACAGTGGAACTCTCCATTGCGAAGATGCCCACCCTCTTTGGACCCTCTCTGCCTCCTGTTCTAGAAACTACGGCTTAGATCTTTCCTTCAGTGGCCTCTAAGGAGAGGTGAATGAAATAGGAGGTTAAAAGCTGGGCTTTCGCTAGGAGTTCCACTATTTCTGTGACTATAAATTGTCAACAGTTGGTCAGCTCCCCTATAGAGTAGAGATCAATACCAACCAGAGGGAAAAATGTATGAGGAGAAGAAACCAAATACTCTAATTAGAGCAGAATTTAAGAGTTCAGGGGGCCTGGTGACAAAGTTCAGAGGTTAATTCAGGAGAGGATCCCACAGACAAGACATTGGCTCCCATTGTACAATGAGCACATTTTCTCAGTGCATGTAGAATTGCAGAGGCAACTCAGCCTTGAATTGCAGAGTAATGTTGGATCCAGGAGGCCCTGGGTTCAGTCTCTGTGACAAACTGACTGTGTCACCTGTCTCACCGCTCAGAGATAAAATAGGGAAAAAAAGTTGCTCATCTGCATTAGTAAATTTCCTACCTGGGAGTTTCCAATACTAACAAAATTAGAGATTCAGCTTCTATTCTGGTTGAATTTCAAAAAAAATAGATTGGTAAACTGGGTACCTCATGCCAAAGTTGACTGTGTATCTCTGTCTCTATCTCCATCTCTCTGTTACTCTCTGTTGTTATCTCTCTCTCTCTCTCTCTCTCTCTCTCTCTCTCTCTCTCTCTCTCTCTCTCTGTTAGTTGAAGTTTTGGGTATTTGTGTCCATGTAACCACAGGCATTCATGCACATCTGGGTGTGTACCTATCTATATGTCTGAAGTTCTATTTGTAGTCACAGCACTACACACACACACACACACACACACACACACACACACATACACACACACACACACACACACACACACACACACTCCTTACCCAAGGAAGGCTGAACTATGATAAGCTAATGGTGAATCCCACTGATGATCTTTATTCCTGGGGAGGGGCAGGGCAGGGAGGCAGAGGCCCCAGAATTTGGTTGTGATGCTAAAGGCAAAGCTGATTTGGAGAACTCCATTTTAGTACAATCCATATTTGTGTGTGTTCAGGTACCTATATACTTTACACATATATGTATATAGATTCAGCATGCCCTTGAACATGCAAGCGCCTTGGAGCCATACCTTTTATCTAGGCATGGTATATACCTGGCTTATGCATATCTTGCATGTGTGTGTGCACATGTTTCCTGTGTGTTTCTGGAGCTTGTCGCCTGCAATCGGGATAAGTAATCACCCTTATAAAGCAGGGCAGCACTAAAACTCCCCTGCTGCCTATACTCCTGAATGTAAAAATTATACTTTAAGAAACCCTTAAATAACAATGTCTCCATACTACTGGGCTCTCAGGCAACAGTTTGTATCCCCAGGGCCATCTCCTTACTGAGCTCTGTGCTTTGTGAGTGTTTTCTGATGAGTGAATATTCATTAAGACTTATTGGGAAGGCTCTACTGATTGATCCATCCTCTAGCAATCTATAGGACCACCCTGGATCTGAACCATAGGCTAGAGGAAGGGAGGGGAGGAGAGGGGAAGGGAGGGAAAGGGAGGGGAGAGGGAGGTAGAAGGAGGGGGGAGGGAGACCAATGTTCATTCAGAGCCCAAAGCTTAGACCAAATTAAGTCCTCCAAAGATGAAAGAAAAGGAGCAGGGGTGATGTTCTAGGAAGGAAAACTGTCATATACTACAGATCAGGGGTTCTATTTTATTCATTTTAAAACCTCCTTTTGACCATCTGGTGAAGCTAAGAACCTCTCTTAGAATAACAGTTTTAAAATGAACAAAATAAAATATACAGGATTTCAGAGGAGAACAATTATACTGAAATATTGTTACTAATTTTTTTTTCAAACAAGTTCATGGACTCTTGGCTCAGAACCCCTGCTCTAGAAGAAAGAAGACTGAATTTGGACTCAGAAGATCTGGATTAAGATATCCGTCACTAATTAGCTGTGTGACTTTAAGCAAGTTGCCTGACCTCTCTGGGCTCTGAGTTCCTCCTCATTGAAATAAAGAGACTGTAGAAATGATGTCTAAAATCTCTTTCAGTCCTAAATCTTATGATCCTTTGAAATGTAGCTTTGAGAAGGAACCCCAAACAGAACTGCAGTTGTTGAAACAGTGGGAGAAGGTGGGAATGATCCAATGACTGAAAAACTCCAGATTTCACAATGGTTTCATGAGCTACCTCAATTCATGTCCCAATCAAATCCACTAGAGACCAGAAAAGCATAGTTATACAGTAAAGCTGGAGAGAGACTATCTAGTCCCAAAGTTGTTTACTACAGGTAAGGTATGGGATGGAGAGGAATTCCATTTTCTTCTTTGGAATTCTGTTTCCAGACACTGCTTAAGGTCATTGGGCTTTTCCTAAACTTTTACTATTTGCTAAAAGATTTCTAGTCTCAGATCAACTCACCTAACACGTATCCTGAGATTGAAGCAGTGTTCCCTATAAACTATGGTCTTTCAGGAGGGAAAGGGGAATGGGGAGGGGGGCTGCATCAGGGATTACCTCCAGAGAACAACCAGGCACGTGCCCGGTGATCTAAGAAACAATCTACACTCTGGGTACTTATCAAGAAAGGAGAAATGGAAGGAGGCATGGCCATGGGCTGAGCACCTGGAAATTCGGGCTCTATTACAGCATTCCCAATCAATGCACCAGGCACAGAGGATCACAAAAACAATAAATGAATATTCCCTACTACAAAAGAGTTTACATTCTAACAGGGATTTGTTTGCAGAAGTTGCCCCTCTGCAAAGATCATAGATTTAGAAATAGAAATAACTATATTTTACAGATCTTGGTCTTTGGCTTCTGGTTAAGAAATGAAATATCCTAAAAGCACTGATGAGCTGAGACAAAGGCTTAAAACATCCAAAAGGGAGAAGAGAAAGGTAAAATAGACTTGTTCTACAAAATCCAAGAGACTCATAAAAGGTATTCCTTTAGAGTTTGAGAGGGATGAGTTAAAGAAATCGCACAGCAGGGAATACAGGTATAGAACTCATTGCCTCATTGCTCCCAAGAGGTGGTACAGGCTGGAAATATAAATGTAAATAGAAAGAAAGGGTTTAGAGAAAGTCTGTGGTCTATGAAAGAAGCACATTGGGTATAATGGCCTGTAAGGACCCTTCCAGGAGAGCTGGATGGTGCAAAGGACAGAGTGCTGGGCCTAGAGTCAAGAAGACCTGAGTTCACATCTGGTCTCAGACACTAGCTGTGTGACCCTGAGCAAGTTACTTCACCCTGTTTGCCTCAGTTTCCTCATCTGTAAAATGAGCTGGAGAAGAAATGTCAAGTCATTCCAGTATCTTTGCCAAGAAAACCCCAAATGGGGTCACAAAGAGTTGGACACAACTAAAAAGTGACTGATTGAAAGCAGCCTCCTCTCTCAAGCTAGCTGTGTGACCTTGGGCAAGTCACTTAACCCCAATTGCCCTACCTTCCCCCCCTCCAAAAAGAAGAGAAAAGAAAAGAAAAGTCAATTAGGGCCCTTTGTATGCTCAGCATAAAACTGGATAAGCAGCCAATCAAAAGGCTTTTCTTCTCTACTCAGTAAACAAGCAGGCAACAGTCACAGGTAACTGTGCTTCCACTGAAGTGAAGGCCAGGGACCTCCATTATACATGCTTGGAAGTAAGTTCCCCAAGCATCGATATTCTTTGGCTCTGTGCCAAGCAGACTGTTCATGCTCAAAGAATTTGTCGTGTATTGCCTAATTATCTACTGCATATCATAACTTCATAAGTGGTCTTCATGGATCTAGTCTCTCTTCCCTTCAAGCAAATAATCTTCCCAAAGCACAGTTCTAACCAAGTCTCTCCCCTGCTCAAAAACCTTCTCTGATTCCCCATTATCCCAGCTACTGAATGAAACATAAGCTCTTTGGAGGTTTCCAGTTAGGGCCTTATCTATAAAATGAAAGGTTTAGACCAGGTCATTTCTGAGGCCCCTCCTACCTCTGGATCTATGATCCTAGGTCTGTGTCTATAAGAGATGTTCAAGAAAAATATGGAAAAGGAATGAATGTATTTTGTAAAACTACAAGAAATATGAGGCTGAGTCAGCTGCATGGTCCTTTTGTGTCCTCTGTGACAGTGAGACTAAGGATGCCCAGTACGGCTCCCAAGCTTATTTCACACAACTCCTTCAAAAGTCCTTTCTTCCAACCAAACTGGATGACTGGCCATCTCCCAAACTCAATATCCCTTCTTCTTCCTCTGTGTATTCCACTCTCCCTGCCCAGACTGCCCTCCTTCCTCACTTCTGCCTTCTTGTCCACCTTCAAGGATGAACTCAGGTGCCACTTTCTCAACAAAATCCTTCCCAATTCCTTCAGTCTTCAGGACTCCTTCCTCAGTTTCCCTTTGTTATGCATACATGTGAACACACAGTATTGGGGTTAAGTAACTTGCCCAAGGTCACACGGCTAGTTTTTTTGTGTGTGTTGTGTCTGAGGCCGGATCCAAACTCAAGTCCTCCTGACTCCGGGCCCAAGCTCTACTCACTGCACCACCTAGCCGCCCCAATTGTAAATCTCTTGAAGGCAGGGACTGGTTTTATTTTTAATCTTTGCATCCTCAGCGACTAGCACAACTATGCTTGATACTGTGAAACAATGGATAGAACACTGGACCTGGAGTCAGGAAGACTGTTCAAATCTGACCTCAGACTCTTATTAGCTGTGTGACCCTGGGCAAGTCATTTAACCCTGTTTTCCTCAGTTTCCTCATCTGTAAAATGAGCTAGAGAAGGAAACAGCAAACCACTCCAGTATCTCTGCCAAGAAAACCCCAAATGTCCACAAAGAATTGGACATGACTGAAAATGACTGGACAGCAAGTTTGTCATTGTGTACTCAATTAATGTGTTTCTATATTTTGGGGGGAATTTGGGGACTGAAGTCATGATTTTATCAATGTAGGGAACTCCCTCCTTTGATGTATGGGGATAGCTTGTATATAATTTATAGCCTTAGCAAGTTGCCTGGAGGCACTGAGAGATTAAGGAATTTACCCATAGTCACAGAAAATGGTTGTCAGAGGAACGATTTAGACTTAGGTTTTCCTGGCTTCAGGGTCCACTCTCTATTTCACTATCCCACAGTGCTTCTCATACTATCAGCCTAGTATCCCTGTCAAAAAGTAAATGAGATTAGGTGGGCATGACTTCTCAGATATCACTCACAAGCCTATGCAGGCCTTTTTTACACAGATCCCCAAACAGGTCACTAGGGAAAGTTGGGATTTGGGGATTTTTCCTTACACTTTAGAACTTTTAAAAACTCAACAAATGAGATAATATTTGTAAAGTGCCTGACCCATAGTAATAGTTAAATAAATGCTTATTCCCTTATACTCTCCCTTTTCCCTCAAACTTGGTCTCACTGTCATAGACTATATGGAGGGGCCCTATAGGGTAGCTGGTACAGTCCCATACTTCTTCTATTCTTATGGAACCCATTCCTTACTTTATCAAATATTTCTTATAGATACAGATCCAGAATCATAGCTCTAGAGCTCGGAAAAGCATCAGAGGGCATCTAGTCCAAGCCATTCATTTTACAGATAAGGAAATTGGTGCCCTGAGAGGTTGTGACTTTGTCCAAAGTGTCAGAGGCAAGATTTGAGCCCATGTCTCCTAAGTCTAAAGTGAGTGTCCTTTCCACTGCACTATTCTGTTTACCTCAGTCTCTCCAACTGTAAAATAAGGATAATAAAAGCACCTACTAGGTGGTACAGTGATTAGAGCACTGAAGTCAGAAGGACTTGAGCTCAAATCTGGTCTCAGACACTTGACACATTTCCTAGCTGTGTGACCTTGGGCAAGTCACTTAACCCCGATTGCCTTACCTTCCCCCCTCTAAAAAAAATAAATGCACCTACCTTGCAGGATTTTATGAGAATAAAATAATATTTGTCAAAAAGTGCCTGGTACATAGTAGGTATCATTGTGGTTATTGCTATATTGTTATTGTTAGAGCTGTATTTCAAAAAATCAAAAATGAAAACTGCATGGAGCAAAAAGTAAATGGTCTCAGTTTTTTTAAAGAGAAGAAGGAAGAAGAAGAAGGGAAAGGAGAAGGAAGGAGAAAGAAAGGAGATGAAGAAGAAGGAAGAAGAAATAGAAATAATAATGGTAGGTTGGGTCCCTGGGGGGCAGCTACCACGATTCTTAAATAACATGGTGAAGACAGTTAATACCTGGTTCACTCCTTCCCACAAATCACACAGCTTCCATGGGAAGAGGAAGCTTAAACTTAGACCATAATAGTAGTGAGGTATGTGTGTAAGAAATACGTGCTGCTAGGTGCTACATAAATGTTTATTCCCTTCCACCCTCTACCACCACCTCCCACCCCTATTGGGCAGGTAAGAGAAGCCTGTGTATTTTTATAAAAAGGAATGTTAACCCAAGTGTACAAATATTATCTTTGTACCCCAGGCACTTAGTGGTAGAATTTCTGGTTATGTGACCACATGGAATGGAAAAATCCAAAGGGGAAGGGTGCAGTGTCAGGAAAGGGAGCTGGGCTGAGAGGTCAGGCCACCCTGCCCAGGAGCTGGCCTCTGAAGGGGACAAACCTCCCCCATGTTTTTGTCTGCTTTTCACAGCTTCCTTCTTTCACTTCTGAACCCGCAGAATTTCTCTAAGCTCTAAGGTTTTTTCACCAGAAAAGCAGAGTTTCTCTCAGTAGGGGAGGTGTGGGGGCAATCATTTGTAAAAAATGAGTCATTTTTCAGTCCAGACCTGCTTATTGACCTCAAACTCACTGCCATTCATCCTTCAACCGTCTTTGGCAAGAAGTATTATTCCAACTTCCTCCTTGGGCTTTCTCTGCCCACTCTAGAGGAGATGTCTTTATGTAGGCTCTCACTCATTTAATTTCTCCTCCCTTTATTTTTTATTCCCTTAATTTCCAAAGGCACAAAAAGGCCTGAGGCCATGCCCTATCTAATCCAACCCAGTGAGTATTTATTAAGGCCCTTCAGTCCTGTCTCTATCAAGCTAGAAAAAAAACTGCCTCACTAGTGTTGTCAATATTAATTTCTCTTTTTCACACTTCAATTCCTCCCCCACCTTTAGGGACTGCAAGTTCCCTTTGGGCAGGGGTCTCTTACCTGAGACAATGGAATAGAAAAGAAGCATTGGGCTTGGAGTCAGAGCGATGACTCGGGTTTGAAATCCCACCCTTCCTCATTTGCTATTAGGGAGACCTTCAAGCCACATGCCTTCTCTGAACTCCTGTTTCCTTCAATTCCCCAATTTGAAAAATGGGTTACCATTATTAGTGCTTGTATTATCTTTTTCCCATGGTTGTTGTGAGGATCAAATGAAATTATAAATGCTTCATAACTGTGAAGTATTATATAAGGGTAGGCCATTGCTGCTGTTGTTTTCATTGTTTTTAATATATTTGCTTCCCAAACCTGTTAAGCCCTTGACCGTGTCTCTTTAGAGAAACACCCAGGGCCTAACACCCTACTTCAAAGTCAATGTCCCTCCTTGTCCTTTCTCCCCCTACCTCCACCATTCCTTCTGTTCTTCCATCCCCTTCATGACGACTTCATATTTTCCAATTCCATCTACTAGAATATACCATCCTTCCAGATTAGAGAAGCTTCATTTTTGTAGAATGTCCTCACCAGGTCCGTACATTCATTCTTTTCTCTTAATCTTCTCCCAAGCTATATTATGAGTCTAGAATATTGTTTTCCCCATGCAGACAACAGGGTTCTCTTCCTTCTTCATTTAAAAAGCTCCAAAGGATGCACAGGAAAATTTCCCTGACATTTGTTTGTTTTGGGTTGGGTGACTTTCCTGGTATTACACAAGGTCTGAGGTCACATTTGAACTCAGATCCTCCTAACTGCAGGGCCGGAGCTCTATCCACTGTGCCACTTAGCTGTCCCTATCCCAAACTAATTTTAAGAGCAATGGACGTCACATTCAGTAACCTCAATAATGTAAAAGAAAATGATGCCAAAAGGAAGTCAGATTCTGGGTAATTATGATTCCTGATCTTAGCCCTAGAGAACAGATAATAAAACATCCCTCTGCCGTTGAAAATTGAGAGGGGTTGGGGCGGCTAGGTGGCACAATGAATAGAGCACTGGCCCTGGAGTCAGGAGGACCTGAGTTCAAATCGACCTCAGACACTTAACACAAAAACTAGCCGTGTGACCTTGGGCAAGTCACTTAACCCCAATTGCCCTGCCCTGCCCCCTCCAAAAAAAAAAAAAGAAAGAAAATTGAGAGGGGTTTCTTTGGGGATAAAGGGGAGGGGAGGGGAAAGGGGTGAACACACCATTGCATATGTTGTCATGTGAGTTCCCTGCGTTGGTTATTTTTGCTTATCTATTTTTCTCTGTTGGGCAGTTAGGTGACCCAGTGTCAAGATTTATCTTCCTGAGTGAGTTCAAATCTGGCCTCAGACACTAACTGTGTGGCCCTGGCCAAGTCACATAACCCTGTTTGCCTCACTTTCCTCACCTATAAAATGAACTAGAGAAGGCAATGGAAAACCATTCCAGTATCTTTGCCAAGAAACCCCAGATGGCGTTACAAAGACTCAGATGTAACTGAAAACCACATTTTTCTTTGTTTTGAAGGAGGATTAGGAGGTAGGGGGTGATATAACTGAAAGTAACTGATGTAAAAATAAACATCAATAACACTTATTTTTAGTTGGGTGTAGTGAGTGGCTCATGTCTGTAATCCCTGATATTGGGGAGGCTAAGGTTTGTGAATCGCCTAAGCTTGGTTGGGAGTTCTCAGCTGCCATGGGCCATGTCCAATAGCATGCTAGAAATCATTATAGAGAGCTGATGATCAAATTTCCAGTGTGAGGATTTACACCTTGTAGATCAGCAAATACTATAAATCAGAGCTTGATCTGTTGTTTTGTTGATTTTTAGATTTAAGAAAGTAATGGAGAAAATATTAATATTGCAAACTAAAGACTTCACATGTATAATCAATCTATTGCTTGCCTTCTCAAGGGGTGGGAGAGAATTTAGAACTCAAAATTTTTTTTAAATGAATGTTAAAAAAATTCTTTAATGAAACTGGGAAATATTTAGAAAACAAATAAAACTATGTTTTTAAAAAATAGTGCAGATTAAGCTTAAAAATGTGTCCTGTGTACATTGTCTATGCCCTGCCCCTCAGAGGCCATTGTTTACAAGCACACTGAAGCATACCAGGCTAAGTTGATCAGCTGTCCACACTGAATCTGGTATTAAAATGGAAAAGGGGGACACCAAGTTGCCTACGGAAGTGAGAACCAGCCCAAGATGGGCAACAGAACAGGTCAAAGCTTCCAGGCCATTCAGACGTAGTAGGTCCATAGGTAGCCCAGCATTTCCATCCTGCAATAGGCTGAGATAGACCCAGTCTTTTTAAAGGAAAAAGAAAGTACTTTTGAAAAGGAAATTTAATGTAGAAGCCCCATCTAGTCAAAAAAAAAATCCGCATGACCACGTTCTTCATTATATACAGATATAACTAGGAAATAGCCAAGTATATCCAAAGATATAATCAAAAATATCTATACCTGTATGAACTGTCCCTGAACCCTATACCTCCTTTACACTATCTCCAGCCTCAATTAAATGACACAATCTTCCAACTGACTGACAGAATTGGACCATTCATTTCAGATGGTGATAATAGTGCTATGTCCTCCATCCGTATTACCTGCATTCAGTCAGCCAGTCAATAAACATTTATAAAGTTATACCAGGCATTGTGCTAAGCACTGAAGATACAAAGGGAGGTAAAAGGCAATGTGTACAAGGGCATTCTCCTTGGCAGTGAGGGAAGATAGAACACAAAAATAAGAGAGGAGTGACCACTTTAAATCAGAATGAAGAGACCTGAGTACATCAACATCTATAAAATGAAGGGGCTGGAAAGAGGAAAGACGCTTGCCCAATTTCATACACCTAGTCAGTGTCAAAGTTTGGAATAGAAACTAGGTGTCCTGACTCTCAGTCCAATGCACTCCAAGCTCTGAAAGTCTGTGAAATTCTCAAAACAATAGAACCTTCACACTAAAGGTCAAGGAGCTCTGGGTAATATAAGGTTAATCAGACAATGTTAGAATTATACTCCGTTAGACCTACAAGGGTATTTGGAAGCCATCTTGGTCAGTCTTCTCATTTTACAAAGGAAAGTGAGTTGGCATTGTTTTATACTTGCCTCTACAAAATGACAAGTGATACTGTATGTTAGGCAAGTAGAAAGGAATATGGATTATATTATTAAGTTATTAAGTGCCACATAGATATATATATACATATATTCTGACATTCACAAAAACTCTACCACTGAACATGCCACATCAGGAATTTTGAGACTCAAAGACTAGGATCTAATCTAATCTGGACTTGGCTGCAATATTCCAAGTCACCGATCAAAACCCTACAGCTGTGAGTTAGGATTGGTCTCCTCCTTAACTTTCGCTACTGGCCTGGATGTGATTCACAAGGCTGGTCCTCCCCTAGGGTGTTTTAATTTCAAAGACAATACCCAGCAGGTGACCTCAAAGCCTGCCCTCCTAAACTCAATCAAAGGACCAAACCTAATAAACAGATAAGCTGAGTTCTCTAATGCTTTTCCAATTGTTGGGTCCAGCCAATTCCACCCATATTTGAGGGTTTCTCTGGCCTCTCTATTTAATAAGTGACAGCAACAGGGTGCCATTATTGGAGAAATATTGGCTACTGTAACGAACATCATAAAAACACATTAGCTCTAATTTCATACCACCTAAGGCTATATTAATATATCTTTAATATAATAATCTATGAATAAATGATGGCCCACTGACTTAATATGACACTTGACTTCCGAGCATGGATGCATTGCAATAGGGGGAGAGATTTCATTTGTTTTCACCATAACCAGGTCTGGCAAAGATGCTTGTGTCTGAAAAGAAAGGAGTATCTCATCCTGTAAATTCTAAAAATTAACTTGATGATCCTTTGATTTTGCCTCTAAATTTTCCTTTTAGGAATAAAGGATCATTTCTTCTGATGAATTCCAACAAGACTAGCAGCATATAAATGATTCACTCTCTTCCCTCTTCCCATTCCCTTTCATACCTCACACTTTGGTCTTTTTTTTTTGGATGGATGGATCAATGAATGCTAGGCCTAGAAAGGATCTTGAAGACCAATCCTTTCAGTTTTCTGATGAAGAAATGGAGAATCAGAGGAGAGAAAGTATTTGACTAAGGTCTCACAACTAGTCAGGAGCAGAGCTGGTCCCTGGCTAGTGATCTTTCCACATTATCATGCCATTTCTAAAAAAAAAAAAAATTAAGTCAGACTTCAACTGGAAGATGATACTGGAATTCAGCATATCAGGGTAAAAAACTGGCATTGGAATTAATGGGGAGAGAGAGCCATCTACTGACATGGAGATTTTCCTTCTCTGGACCACTTAGGACCTCAACCGGCCAACATAAGAGCTAGGAAGAGCTGGCCAAGAACTGATGTCTATTCCTCTAAGGCCTTTTTTCGTCCAGGCTGCCCACCCCTAGACTTGCTCTGAGAGGCCTCTCTGAATAACAGAGAAGTTTCTGGGAGTATTCAGTGCAAGATGAGATCCTGGAAAGTGAATCACTGCCTTGGTAGTTCAAGAGAGGAGGTTTGGGGGGTATATGCCAGAGACAGTCCCACAAGCAACCCTGATGAGCTGTGGGACCACTTGCCATACTGCCTCGTGGAATAATCAACAGAAACATCATTTGTATTGTGGGATTTACTCAGAGCCTACATCATAACAGGCAGCTGAAGAGAAGGCCAAACATCTAATTGGATACAGATGTTTGGTGTCTTCCCTGGGCTGCTCACAGTTGTCTGCCGTCCACATGCAGAGCTATCTGTAACAAAGCTGTGTAACGTAATAATTGATGGTGCTACTAAGAATTGGACAACAAAGGGATGCCCATCAATTGAATGACTAAACAAGTTGTGGTATATGATTGTAATAGAATATTATTGTGCTATAAGAAATAACAAGGAAGATGCTTTCAGAAAAACCTGGAAGGACTTACATGAACTGATGCATAGTGAAATGAACAGATCCAGGTGAACACAGTACACAGGAACAGCACTATTGTTTGATGAAGAACTGTGAATAACTTAGCTGTTCTCAGCAATACAATGATCCAAGACCAGGGGTGGGGAGCCTTCCGGAATGATTTGAAATTTTGATTCGGTCAAAGGGCCACATCTGAGGACCTAGAGGGCCAAATGTGGCCTCAAGGCCCTGTCCAAGACAATCCCAAAGGACCACCTCCAGAGAAAGAACTAATATTGATTGAATACAGACTGAAGCATGCTGTTTTCACAATTTTTTTTTCTTTTATTCAAGTCTTCTTGTACAAAACGACTAATAGGGAAATGTCTTACATAATTACACTTGTGTAACCTATATCTGATTGCTTACTGTGTTAGGGAGGGGGGAGGGGACAGAAAAAGGGAGGGAGAAAGGGATAGAATTTGCAACTCAAAACTTTAAAGAAAAACATTTTTTAAATTGGAAGAAAATCTCTAAAAGGTTACAACTTAAATAAAAAAAAACAAGAAAGATTAAAAAAAGAAATAGAAATCTTTTTCCTCAGAAAACTGGAAGAAGTTAAGGAACTATATTATTCTTTATATTGTATTAAGGAATTAGACATTAGAAATAAGGCTTTGATTCTGTCCTTGTTAAAAAAAAAATAATGGTGCTCTCACAATGGGTGAGAGAATATGCAGTTCAATTCTCTCTCACAGGCCCTGAGGATGCCTTGTATTCCTTTGAAACAGTTGTCAAGATCAGGTATTTCCATCTGCTCTGGGAGGGGACCTCCTGGATCCAAGGACATGAGTCTTTGTAGTGGGCCCAGAGGACATGGGGAGGAGCCCACATTTCAATATCTTGAGGGCATCAAAGCTATGGTCTGTGGGGGACCCGAAGGACATGATATGAGGTATCGAGGCACCCTTAAAGGCCACATGATCTAAACAGCAACCAACATCCTGAACACAGTAGGCACTTAATAAGTGATTGTGTGTCATATTGACATTTGGAAGGGTGACTACAGAAACAACACATTCATTGACAATGTTTAAACAAATGAGATGAAAATTTCATGCAGATGACCTCCTAGTTCTCAGAACTGTGCCAGGATCAGTCCTCTTCTAATGGGACCCCACAAGAGGTGATTTTTTTTTTTGGTAGTCTCTTGTAAGAATTAGAGCATCTTTCTAAATTCCCCAACAGGAAAAAAAAAGACACCTTAACCTTCTCAGTACAAAAGAACTCGCAAATGAGATCTTTAGGCCTCTGTGCTAAAAATCTGCATGTATTCTTCATTCTAGACAAATTGGACTACTGGCTGTCCCTTACTTATCATCCTTCATGTCAAAGAGGACCATTAGTATCATGGGGTGATGTCCTGACTTGCTCCTGAACTGGATTTAAGTAAGGCAGAGGTCTACAAAGTGTCAGCCTCACTCTCTCTTCCTGAGTCACTGAATTCCAGAAACTGCTCCCTAAACTTGACAAGTCATTTCTCATCTCCATCCATTTATACAGGTATCCACCCTTCCCCCCACTGTGCCTGGAAGGTGCTGCTGCTTCATCATCTCTCCTTTTCAGAATCCTTATCTTCCTTCAAGTCTCCACTCAGATTCTACCACCTCTGTGAAGCCCTCCCTGAAATTCCTATTGATTATTTTCTTTCTGTTTAAGGATTCTTTTTTTCTTTTTTTTTTTCTTTTTGGAGGGGAGAAGGCAGGGCAATTGGGGTTAAGTGACTGGCCTAAGGTCACTCGGCTAGTAAGTGTTAAGTGTCTGAGGCCAGATTTGAGCTCAAATCCTCCTGACTGCAAGGCTGGTGCTCTATTCACTGCACCACCTAGCTGCCCCCTGTTTAAGGATTTTTAAGGCACTTTGTCTAGATTTTGCCACCTGCCTCACCTTGTAACTGCCCACCTCATATTGTACTTATCTGTGTACATGTCATATCATCACCCTCTTTTCCAAGTAGAAAAATAATAGCAATAATAATAAAAGTATTTGTATAGCATGTTAAGCTTTGCAGAGCATTTTATATATTTAATTCTCACAACACACTTAAGAGGTAGATGCTATTACCATTCTCATTTTACAAAAAAAACAGAGGCTGAAAGAGCTTAAGTCACTTTCCAAGGGTCACAGCACTAGTTAAGTATCTGAGACAAGATTTGAACTCAGATCTTTAAGGATAAAATTAACTTTCTACTGTGCCACTCAAGGAGCTGCTCTGGGGAGGTATCAGACTCAAATGGAAATGGATCCTGGACCACATACTGACTTAGAAAAGCACAAATTAGCATTTTCTGTACTGGGTTGTATTTTTATTTATTTTGTTAAACATTTCTCATTTATATTTTAATCTGGTTAGGACTGCACTGAGACTTACAGGTGACAGAGGGCTTGACACCTCTTCATAGAATACAGAACATAGGTTTATTTCTGTATGCCTAACACCTAACAATACAGTCAGTTCTGCTAGAATGCATGTTGGAATAAGGTGAGTTTGTTCCAATAAGATTGTTAAATTTGAGCATAATTCAAATTTTGAGTTTGATTCTATGTGATTTCTTACCCCAGAAACAGCGAAAGAGCACAGAATACTATACCATTTCCCAATATCTCCCAATCTCCAATCCTTCCAACACCCACTTACACAAGCAAACCTCAGGACACCACGGTAAATTGCTGTATTTATGATATCTTCTGGTGCAGTAGGAGCTGTGGCCAGAGAAGAGCTGGTCCTCAAATCCCACCCCCCGCCACCACCACCACCATACACACCTCCCCATCAAAAGGCCAAGCAGCAGCCTATTGACTCAAGGACTGGACCACCATATATTTCTTAACCATTTAACATGTATAAAATTGTGCTACCATTTTTAATTAGGTTCCTAAATTTTCTCCTATCACTAATGAAGTTTTTGAGTATTGTGCCCCTGACTTCATCTAAGCTCTATCGCTTGATTTTACAAATCAGAGTGCTTTTAGGGAATGCATATGTCAAGTAAACAACAGAAATTACTGTACTTTGAAACTCCTGGGTGCTATGTTGAATCTTATTACCTGAGTACTAAAGTCAGAGTCAGTGAACACCCACAAAGACACTATCAGACACATCCTCAGATCAGCTGTACCTACCACAAAAATCACCACTCTCCAATCCCATGTCATTCCTTGACATAAGTACAGATATCCCACCACTGCTATCACCATGACAGAAACAACTCTGATGGTCTCTGGAGCCAAAATCAGAAAGCTTCAGTGTAATCACCTTCAAAAGTTGGTCATTTTCAAGATGTCCATAAGGGAAGAGGCATCGAATCCACACAGCCCACAGTCTTTCAGAGCTTCTCTGTATCTGAGGAAGATGAAAATCATTTTAGAAAGCAGAGGCCGCCTCAAAGACTGAAGAGGCATGTTAGAGCCTGAGTAAGGCAGAGCCAGCAGCAGGAAGTGGGCTTCCTCAAGATTCTGCTTAGAAGCATAAGGCTAATTCTCTGTCTTTTATAAAGCAAATTGACAGGATTTGTGTGACCCCAGCAACAGAGCAGAAAAGCAGATGGATGAGCCTAGCTGATTCAGCAACCTTTCATACCAGGTCAGTGAAGAAAACCTGGGAGGCTTTTTGGAGTAAGAGAGATACCTCTTTAGGGCTGGTGAGTAAGCCCTGTCATGTTCAATACTAAGCAAATTTAATGAGAAAAGGTAAATAGATGGTGCACTGACTGGATGGAGAGTTTATCTTGTAGACAAGAACACTGAGTTCAAATCCTGCCTCAGGCAGTTACTGGCTGTGTGTGACCCTGGGTCAAACACTTGGTCTAGCTCAGTCTTGGTTTCCTCATATATAAAAATGAAAGGTTTGAACTCTTGACTTTAAGGCTCCTTCAGGAATAAATGTATGATCCTATGAAAAAGTGTAACTAGATGCTATAAGTCTTTAAATTTTATTCCATCTTTCTTAGAAGCTGTAATAAAAAGGCAGCCATTATAGATCCATAATGACATTGCTGTTTGAATGAAGAATTATGCTGTTATTGGGGAGGGGGGAATCAGTGCTTACTGGATTGAGTCTTTACCTGAGATTCCAATTGCTGTTGCTCATCCTTCATTCTGTTCTCAGAGGACCAATGACATCAGGAGGCCAAGGTCTTGACTGGCAAGTGAATTGGATTTAATTCAAAGACAGAGCTGTGCAAAGTCACCAGCCTCTCTATCTCCTCCAGATTCATCAAAGGGAGATATAGATCAAGATAATTGGCGATGGTCCCAGATGCAGTGGGAGACCTTGGCCTTTTTAAGTTAAGGTCTTTCCCAAGTCTCAGTTTGTCTGAGGCAAAGCCCTTGAGACAATAGATGGCCTAGTTTGACTTCACAAAAAAAGTCAGTCTGGGAGGGGAAGAACAATCCTACTTGGAAAGAAACCTACCAAAGGGGCCTTTACACCATCATCCTGTGGAAGGCGGTTACTTCCTAGGTGTGAGTACCAGAAATAAGCAACCTCTTTAAGACATACCTGATAAATCTGATCCTATTTAGAAGGAGTAAACAGAATACATAACCTACCCACTGTGTGGGTCAGAGACCACCAACTGAAATAAAATAGGGAGACTTCCCAAGGTAAAGCAAAAAGGAACTTTATTACAATCTCACGAGAAGGGTAGTCTGCTCCAATCAGGCATCAGGCAAGAGAGGTGAGAGGCAGAAAGCAAGCACATGGTTATATCCCCCTAACACAGAAACGCCAACCCCCAGCTGGCCTTCACTCCCATTGGTGGGGAGGTGGGCTCACAATCTAAGCACAGGAAGCCATCTCGGAGGCAAAGAACATGGAAACATGTAGGCATCCAGTGTAAAGCCAGGAAAGCAATTTTGTACTTATTTGTCACGTCTTGTGCCGAGGTGGCACTGGGGAGGGTCCGCCTTGCTCCCGTAAGGTTAGGTGACTTCCAGACTTGGGCCTAATTGCTGGCCAAAAGCCTAGACCCTGAAAAGTCTTCACAATTTTTATTGCACACTCACCACCAAAAGGAATTCCAAGATAAGGAAATCTCAAGGAACCTAGCACTAGTGTCTCTTTATCTCTATTTTCTGTCTGTACATCTGTCTCTACTCATCTTTGTCTCTGTCTCTCTTTATCTATCTCTGTATCAGTCTTTTCCTCCCTTTCCCCACTCTCTCTCTCTCTCCCTCTGTCTCCCTCTCTCTCTCTCTGT
>NW_027185627.1:2405469-2423440 GCF_028583685.1 Petaurus breviceps papuanus
TCTCTCTCTGTCTCTCTCTCTGTCTCTCTGTCTCTCTCTCTCTGTCTGTCTGTCTCTCTCTCTCTTTCTGCTTCTCACTCCACACAAGCTGTCCCTCAGGTGCTCACTGGCATTTACAATTGATTGCAATCCCTCTCCACCGAAATCAATAACAGGGGCTGAGACCGGCTTTGGATTGACTCCATCTTCATCCTGTTGCCATTATGTATGCCTTATCAGATCAAAAACAGCAAGAAGACCAGAGGTGCTATGGATCTCTACATTTAAAATCAACTAAACAAGGAGTGTTTCTTATCCTATCTCTTGCTGTTGAACAAGCTGGTGAGCTAGGGCCTGAGGCGTGCAGGGGAATGTATTGCATGCCAGGACCAAGCTGCCTAACAGGTGGCTGCCTCCATGGTATGAAGACTCCCTTATTCACCAAAATACCTCCCCTCCCCAGTTAGCTGGTATTCAAACTTCTGTCACTGGGGTTTCAACTAAACATGGAAGTCCTCTTAGAAGAGGGCCTGCCTGGCCTGGTCCATATAAAGGCAGGCTGGACGGGAAAGAGCATTGAACTCAACCCTCACACAGCAGACTCCATATCGAGTTGGCCCAGGGCCAATCCTGTTCCCATCAGATCAGTTCTCACAAACTAGATACTACTACAGAACAAGTCTCTTAGGACCTGTGGGCCCTCTTGCCTCTAGGATAAAATGCACTTTTCCATAGAGCATTTAAAGTACTTCACAAACTGTCTCCATCCAACCTTTCTGCGCATTATTATATATCACTCCCCTTTGTGCATTCTCCCAGCCAGTATGAGTGGGTGCAACACGTCCTGAGTCAGGGTGATGAGGACATTCTAAGTGGGCTCTGCTCTAAGGGACAGCTGTACTTCTGAGGGCACCTGGGCTATAAAAAGAAATAGTGACATGCTCTCTCCCTCTTCCCTTCCCTATGGCCTCTTCCTATGTTTTCTTTAACTCACTTGTTCCTCTGTCTATCCCCAAGATATCTGGGGATTTGAGGGTGTTGTTTCTTTACCTTGAATGTTCCATTTCATTCCTAAGTTTTTAACGCGTGATAATGTTGGTCAATCTAAATCTGAACAGTTTGTTGTATTTTACTTATTATTTAGATTTGGAGATAAAAAGGTGAGTTGGCACCTCATCTAGCTAAGCTAAACCGTGAGGCTAAGAGAGACAGGGCAGAGACAGACAGAGAGAGGAAGAGAGAGAGAGGGAGAGAGAGAGAGAGAGAGAGAGAGAGAGAGAGAGAGAGAGAGAGAGCCAGAGAGAAAGAGAGGAGAGAGAGAGGGAGAGAGACAGACAGAGAGACAGAGACAGAGACAGAGAGACGAGTGTGTATCCTTGTTTAGGGAAGAAAGATTATGCAGTTATCCCTTCCACACTGTGTCTTTTGCCATCCCAGTTTTGATATATTGCAGGTTGGCATAAAAAATTAAATGGGAATTTGAGGGGAGTTTTGTGGAAACCACAGACAATACAGAAAAAGTTAGGAAACTCAGAAATGCATAAACTATATTGATAGTATTGTATAATATCAACATATTTTATCTCTTAGTACCTACCATAATGATTCAGACTTCTTCTCTGGCATGAAGGGAGGGACAAAAAATTTTCCAGATGGCTGGGGAGCAGTGTCCCCAGCCAAGACCAAAATATCCCCTCCCAAAAAGAAGAAGAGTTCCCAATGATTAAAGGATTAGTTTAAAATAAAAGGTATTGGGGGGAAGGGTTTAAAAGGCGGGGAATATTTTCTTCCTAGAGAAAAACAAGTTTTTCATAGTGTGATCTTCAGGAGGCCCAAGTCCCACGTGAGCCCTGAGCCTGATGTCAGCGCTGCGCTCTCCCATCTTATTCCACCTTACAGGGGCCCCCGGTGGCAGTGAGTGCTCTTAAAGTCCTTGCCAGTCAGCGTGTCCTCTGCCAGGAGCACTAATCACAGCTAACATCGCTCTGGCTCAGCCTTGACACTTCTAGACTCTGTTGACCAGTAAGTTTTACAATCAATAATTAAATGCTTATTAAGTGCCTACTATGTGTCAGGTACAGTGCTAAGGGCTAGCACTTCAAAAAGAGGAAAAAAACATCTTCTGACCTCAAGGAGATTACAATTTAATGCCAGCAGATTGCTGCTTGCTGCTCACTTGAGGATGTTTGTCCTTCATTCTCGAAGAGGACCATGACATCAAGGAGGTGATGCCGTGACATGTAAGAGAATTGGATTTAAGGGAGGCAGGGCTGTGCAAGGTCACCAGCCTCACTTTCTCCTCCAGAGCCATCTGGGTCCAGTGGTGACATACAGATCAGAACGACTGGAGATGGTCCAGGATGTAATGGGAGGCCTTGACCTTTTCAAGCTAAGGTCCTTAACATGTCTCCATTTGACTGAGGCAACGCCCATTAAGAACTGAGATAGAGAATATGCCAACAAATGTTTACAAAGCAAGTTACATACAGGATAAATCAGAAAGAATTAACAGAGGGAAGGCTTTGGAATTTAGAGAAGTTAGGGACAGCTTCCTGTAGAAGGCAGGATTTTAGTTAGGACTCAAAGGAGGAGAGGGAGGGCAGTAGAAGGAGCAGAGAAGAAAGAGCACTCCAAGAATGGGCAACAGTCAAGACGGTTTGTCTTGTTCCTGGGACAGCCAGGAGGTCAGTGTCAAGCCTGCACAGTGTCTCTATCTTTCATTAACTTCATAATGTGAAGCTCCATTTTCTGGATCTCAAATCTGCCACTACTGGATTGAGGGGAGAAAGAAAAGCTTCAAGATATGGTAACCAAGACTTGGAAGGCATTTACTACCCGTGTGTCTATGGACAAGTCACATAACTTCTCTGGGTCTCAGTTCTTCATCTTTAAGTTAAGAGGATAGCCTTAGATAGCCTTTAAATCCCAAACCATCACCCAGTCCCAGTCAATCTTCATCATTTGTTATTGCTATCTGGAATAAAGAATACCCATGAAATAAGTTAAGAAAAGATTTCTTATTAGTTAACATTTGTCAAGTATCTACCCCCGATGAGTTGGGCTTTATACTGAGTCTGTAAAAGGTTTCTGTAACCACGGAAGCAAAGAGAGACTTCTAGAGAAAGACACAGAGACAGAGAGAGAGACAGACACACAGAAAGAGAAACTGAAGTATGCTGGCACCCCTAATCCCCTTAGAAATCTAGAAAACCTAGCAAACATGGTTTCCATAGCACTGATTCCATCTCAAGGACCACCAGGAAAGCTTAGTCTGACTCAGCTCCTCGTCCCTCGTTAGCTCCTCCGGGCTCTCCTCAGCTCCAAAGTCTTTATGCCAGTTTGAAATTAGATTGTTAACACACCACTGTTTCTCTAGCCTGGCAAAAATCAATAAGTATTGATTTCGTTATAAAGTTTCCAGTGGCCTCTGAGAGGTGCAAAATGGTAGGGGACCAGGCAGATAAAACCTGTTAGTCACTTGCTTAAATTGTCCCCTGTTGAGTGTTGGCCCTAAAATTATCGAGTGTCAGATGGCCTTTCCATGCTTATGGCTTAAGCTGGCCAATAAGATCTGCATCACAATAGGCAATCAAAGCTGGGGACAACACATGACTGACCATTCGGTGAGATGTGGACATTGCATCCTGGGTACTAGGGCCCACCAGAGGCTTTGAGCTTTCACTGTAACAACATGTGACTTTATGTTCACAACATAAATATATTTTTTGCCATTAACAGTGGATTTTTCTGGCTTTAAAAATATGAGTATTTATAAAAAGTAATATCAGAATCATGAAAAGTGCTCCCCCTTATGTGCTCCTTGGACACTGCACTCTGGGTGACCTGTCTCTACTTCGTGGCCCTATGCTTAGTCTTGGCTCTGCACATGTCAATCCGTAGACCCTTCAGCTTCAGCACAGAGGGGCCTGGTATAAGGAATAATGACACCTGACTTTTATTCATGAATTGTGATAGAAAAGGACACAGGAAGGGAGCTAGGACGCCTGTTACAAAGCTTCCGCGTTCATGCTTGCGAACCAAGGAAGATAGTTACATGGGAAAATGGCCTAGCAAACATCTTGTTCTGAGTCCTGAGAGAGGAGCTGCAGCAACTGTGGATATTATCAGTATAAATGTGAGTTATCACCATTACAATCTTATTCTCATCTTTGATGGAGTTCAGCCAGAAATGATCCCAGGACCTTCTATTACTCTTTTATATTTACTGTCCGACAGAGTATTGCGCAAGTGGATAAAATAACTCTTTTTTTTTAAGCTTAATAATAGTATTAGGATGTAAGCTCATGTCCTGTAGGCTTCACTGAAAACATCCTTGGTATAATTCTAGTGGCAGGCAGAATTAGAGAGAGGATATCTACTTCATCCTATTTCCATGTGATTTGGATTTCTTCTGCTAAGTCGCTATATTTTCCTTTTTTTTTTCAGTCTGTATAGCCTGGGGATATTGAGTATTTGGGGGGAAGGGAAAAAGAAGGGAATGAATGTCTACCATACAGAAGGCACTATGTCTAAACACTTTACATATAATCTCTCATCTGATCCCCACAACAACTCTGGGAGGTAGGTGTTATTAATGTCCTCATTTTATAGTTGAGGATGCTGAAGCAGAAAGAGATTAAATGGAAACAGCTAGATGGCACAATGAATAGAGCATGAGCCCCAGAGTCTGGAGGACCCGAGTTCAAATTTGGCCTCAGACACTTAACACTTACTAGCCGTGTGACCTTGGCAAGTCACTTAACCCCAATTGTCCTGCCTTCCCCCCTCCAAAAAGACAAAGACAAAGAGGTTAAAGGACTTACCTAGAGTCACATAACTAGGAACTGACTAAGGCAAATTTTTGAACTCAGGTCTTCCTGACTCCAAGCCCACCATATAGTTAACATCCATTAAGAACATTGTTCTAGAGTTTTCATAGATCAATATTGTGTTCAGGAGATTCTGGACAATAGTTCATTTGTGAGAATGGTCTGATTCCATTACAGTTTGTTGGTTGAACTCTCAAAAATATTTTGAAGTTTCTTTTTGCAGTATAGGGATTTTTTTGTCTATCAGTAAATGAAAGATAATGAGTTTCTGATATAGAATTCAAACCACCAGGTGATATATTCCTAGGTTTTCAGTAGGTGATACATTTTTGCAACCTACAATAATGTGTTGGCACAATTTCTATCATTTCCATGCATAATCTACATAGATTACTAAATCTGGGCTCCTTAAGGATAAGCCTTCTATAAATTCTGGTGACAATGGCATGGCCCTGAATTATCATTATAGACTACTCATTTCCTTAAATAAATCTGTATGATTCAGCTACTTGTTTGAGGCATCTTTGTTGAAATTAAGTTGCTTTAGTTCGCAGGTTTTTAACTGTGGAGGAGACTTTGATCCTACCCTTGGATTTTAGCCATTTAATAGGCCTCATCTAGAGAAAAACCAATTTCTGTTCCATCTCACAAATCTAATAGTATGTGCCTGTTATCCGTCTTTAACCATTGCTCAGCAAAGTGATATCTGCTTCTGCCAAAATCATTCCTATAGTTTTTCTACCTGTTTACTATTTGTTCTGAGAATGTCTATCAATCCTCTCCCCCCTTTTTGGTGAGGAAATATTAATCTTTCTATAGCTGCCTTAGGGTGATAAGCACTGTGTTCAACTAATCTCACACAGATTCCTATTAGGCTACTTTCCCAATATATTATGATTTATTTTACCATTCTAAAAGTGTACATTAAAACTGGCATTGCAAAAAAACCAAACTGGTATTGCATAGGTGTTTGTTGCGTTAGGTATATTCTTCCCATTGAACTTTGATTTCTGGATGTTGTCTCTCCTTTAAAAAAAAAATAAAAGATCTTTGTTGATATCTTTTGTTTTTGTATCACCTAAATTTGTCCTGTATCTCTCCTACCCAAGAGCCATCTCTAATAACAATGTTTTTTTTTTAAAAAAAAAGCACAACTTATCAATGTATCAGCAGAATCTAGCAATACATGCAATGCACCATATTCTTACACTCTTACTTCTGCAAAAGTAGCTGGGGGAGAGGTGTCTTCTCATGTCTCTTCCTGGGTGCCGTGCTAGTAGTTTTTTTTTATAATATCCATTCCCCGTTATTTTGGGATAGTCTTTGTATGTATTGTTTTCCTGGTTCTAGTCTAGTCTACTGAACTTCACTTTGGATCAGTTCACGTAGGTCCAAAAGTATCTTCATATACTCAGCTACAGCTTTCTCCTGTATAACTTGACAGTCCCATGCTCACTGTGTCTTGCCTGGAAGAAACCAAGGCATGTTGGTGACGATGATGGTGATGGCGATAGTGATGCTTTCGGTGTGGCATAATGGCTAGACAGCAAGTCTTAGATCTCAAGTTCCATCTCTGACACACACTGTCTGTTTGGCCCTGGACAAGTCACTTAACTCCTCGATGCTCTAGGTCAGAAGTGTCTGGTGTGGCTAGAAACACTCCTGAGTGCAGTCAAAACAAGGTTAATCAGCAAATATCTCCTCAATATCATTGATAAGCAATTAATATCAATTGGTTTTTACCAAGGGATATTTACAAAGATGCTCTACAGAAATATAAGCATGTTGCACTCCCCCCAACCAGGATACACTCCCTCTCGACCTTGCCTACCCCTAAGCATCCTCAGCTCACATATCAAGAACTTATTACTAAACATTCCTCCTAGCAAGGCTGTAACTTGGCTTGGTTTTCTCCTATAACTCATTCATTTAGGAATAGGAAATAGAACAAAAAAAGAAAAAGCAGCTTCAGGGATCATGGTGACCAGGTGAGAAGGAAGGATTGAGGCTTCTTCCCCACCTGGAGGCCCATAGCTATACTCATCTTCACCTGAAAGCCAAAAGGGAGAGAGAAATTATACTCACTACATGAATGACCTTGAACAAGTCACTTGACATCTCCAGGTCTAAGTTTTCTCAGCTATAAAATGAGTTATGCTAGATCACCTCTTTCAGCTTTAAATGTGTGACCTTATAATCTCTGTGACACTGATTCATTCATCAAACACTTCATAAGCACACTCCCTCAGAGCAGAAATTATATGAAAGGAACTTGACGTTGTTCAGTCTTTTTTCATGTGTGTCCAGACTCTTCGTGACCCTATTTGAGGTTTTCTTGGCAAAGATACTGTAGTGGTTTGCCATTTGCTTCTCCAGTTCATTTTACAGATGAGGAGACTGAGGTAAAAAGGGTTAAGTGACTTGCCCAGGGTCATACAGCTTGTAAATGTCTGAAGCTGGATTTGAACTCAGGAAGATGAATCTTTCTGACTTTAGGCCCCAACTTGATAGTCTTAACTGAAAGAATGCAGGTGAAAGGATAGAGGGAGAATATTATAAGTTTTTTTAATGTCTAAATGACATAAATATTCAATTCACATGTCAAAACTCAGTGACTTGAATCAGCATCAGCATCATCATGAAGATACCTTAGAAAGGAATTATTGGATAAAATTAAATGAAAACAATATCAGGATGATAAAAAAGTACAACAGGAAGGACATATGGCCAATAAAATATCCCAGAAAATAGACTTATGAAAGCTTCCGGAATAGGACAGCTTCTAAACTTTGTTGTTGTTCAGACATGACCATCTCTTTGTCACCCCTTTGGGGGATTTCTTGGCAAATATAATGGAGCAGTTTGCCACTTTCTTCTCCAGTTCATTTTACAAATGAGGAACTGAGGCAAGCAGGGTTAAGTGACTCGGCCAGGGTCACACAGCTAGTAAGTGTCTGAGGCAAGGTTTCAACTCAAGAAGATGAGTCTTTCTGACTCCATGCCCAGCATTCTATTCACTGAGTCACCTAGCTGCCAGAATAGGATGGTTTCTAAATTAGTCAACCCTACCTAAAAGAGAGGAACGGAAGCTGCAAAAAGACTTGCATTTACCTTAAATATAGAAATGATGAACTCTTGGCCAGGGATGGAGTGTACCTAGTAAGAGCTCATCAAAAAGTATTTGCCTGGAGTTGCAAATCCTGGAATTTGCCTGGAATTGCAAATCTAATCAAAATGGCTTTAAAGTGGAAAGGCAACTGGGGAGGGAGAGAACTATTTAAATATATCCATAAGTATAAATGTAGCTGAAAACTACTTAAATATACCCATAGGTATAGAGAGTAGCTATAATGTAGGGGGGAGGGAAGGTAGTAGAGTTACTCAGAAATTCATGGGAGACAAAATACAAAAAAAAAATCAGCAATAAAACCCATGATCTCAGATGTCTATAAATAAATGTGTGAAGTATGTGTAACAAGAAAAAGAAACTACAGATCCTAATGCTTAGAGGCAAATTTGAGCTCTTAGGTACTACTGAAACTTAATGAGATGTAATCCATAACTGGAATGTGACTCTGGAAGGCTATACCTTATTCAAAAAGAGTGGGATCGATAAAAGGAAGGGTGTAGTTGTATCATATATTAAAAATAAATTTGAGAACCAGAGGCAGAGAAGCATGGCAGAGAACGTTTGGTTAAAGATCAGGTGCAAGTTAAACAGAAGTAATATTTTCATGGGGGGTATACTGTGAACCATCTAGACAGAAGGGAAGAAAGATCAAGACCACAAGTCTGGTAAAGAACCTGGATGGTTAGTGATGGGGGATTCCAAGTATCCAACATCTGTGGGATCTCTCTCCTTTGTCCCCTCCTCTCTCTGTCAAAAGCAGTACAACTAATCCATTCCTAGTTTGCCCTAATGCTAATTTGTGCATCAAAAAGAAAAGGAATCAATGGAGAGAACTGTTATTTTATGGCTGGTGAGGAGGAGCTAGTTGTTAAAGTGGAAATGATAATAACCTAGGGAAAAATACCTACTTCATCCTAGAATTTGTGATAAAGGAGAGTAAAATTGGGCATGATCTGACATCTACTACATCTGGCATCATTTGCAACATTCCACACTCTGATCCCTCATCTCTCTAGTCTTTTAAGAATTTCAGAACAGACTCTCTAATGGCAAGAGTAAGCAGTCCTAATAAAAAAATCAACAGCCCCAGACCCTCACTGAAAGGGTAATGAGATTTCCTCCTCCAATCATTTCCCCCTCCCTCTATCCCACTGGAGAACCAGCCCAGAGCCAGCCCAGAATCCTTTCCTCCTGCCTCTTCTTCTGTACTCGAGCGTCCTGCAGAACAAGGGGGCTGAAGCACCCACTCTAGACTACCATTCTAAGACTGAAAAATGAGTGTGATTATGAAAAGCTCATCGGCATTCTAGCAGAGCCCCCTGTTCTTTTCAATGACAGAGGAAAAAACCATCATTGCATAACCTACTAAATGAAAAACAATATTTAATTAGGACTGTGTGAGTTAGACAAGCAAACAATTAAATGTCCTATTACTATCAGTCTTACACCATTTAAGCCTCTGTTCAATACAGAGTCATTAAAAAAGGGCTAATAGAATATGAAAATGTAAATAATGAAGTTACATGTTGCATTTCAACGATTCCTTGGGCCCACAGATCTGAAGCCATGGCTGACGCTGGCGGAAACCATCTCCAACGACGTCAAGATGAAAGTCGCGTTGGCGGAGGAGGCGGCAGGCTGACAAGCTGACATTCTAGTTGGAAAAGGGAGGAGGGAGGAAGAATTCCAATGAAGAATACAAAAAAGGCATCTATCAAACCACGGCCAAAATGGCAGGGATGTAGTAACTGATGTCATAGGACTGTGCTTGTCTTATTTCTTTGCATCTGAAAAACAAAATGAAAGGTCTGCATGAAAGGGAGAGAGAAGCAGCTTACAGTGATCTCTTGGGCTTTTCAAGTTAAGCCTACAGAATGAGTGTGCCAACTAACATTGCCCTAGATACCCAGCTTTGAGGATTTAAGAGCAGCTCTCGGCTGTCTCCCAAGAGGGTGGTTTCATCACACCTTTGAAAAACAGTTGCGGAAGGACGGGCAAATTCAGGGACCAAATACAGGTGCCCAGGGATACCTTAAGGTCATAGTAGCAGCAACAGACAGAGACCCAACAATCTCATTCCCTTGACCTTCTCAGATCCTCCGCTCCTCTAAACTGATTTTAAATCCCACCTCTCCACACCCCAGTCTATTCTGTTGGCCATTTCAGATATTGAGAAGGCAGCATAGTTCAGCAGAAAGAACATTGCATTTGGCATGAAAGGATCTGGGTTCAAATCCCAGTTCTGCCACCTTTGTAATGTTCAGCAAGTCACTTAACCTCTCTTGACCTTATCAGTTTCCTTATCTGTAAATTGAAGGGGTTAGACTAGAGGGCCTCTAAAGTCCTTCCCAGCTCTAAATCTATGGGCTAAGAGTCTGTTAAGTTCCATTTAGTTCAGAGGATCTGACTGGGCCAGACAAGATAGCCATACAACCCGGCAGAAATAGCAACAGAGGCCTTCAAATAGCTGAAGGGGGAGAGGCTCCTACAGGGAGATATCTCTGATGCTGCCAATCAAACACTGGGGCCAATGAGCTCCTTAATTGAAACTGTTTTTAACATTAAGTTTTCCTGACGCCTTTAGTTTTTATATCAGTCATTTCTGACACCCCTGCTCTAGCACCCACCAGAACTGAAACTTATTTATAACACAGTTAAGCAAAAATAACCAAAATTTGAGTCACCAAAAATAACTGAGCAGTTCTAAAAATTTGTCCAACATCTCATCTTCCTCCCTCCCCACTCAGTGCCGAGAGGAAGGCTACATTTCATCACCTTCCGTGTAGTACCATTGTTAGCAGATGTAACCTTTCTATCTCAGTCTCTGACCCAAGCCCACAGACTCCTCAGTCACTTTGGAATCCACAGACTGTGAACCATGGAGTTATGTTCCTCTTCAGAGCCATAACTAACCCAAATGCTATGACTTCATAAATGTTTGGTGTCTTTTTTGGCTGATGATAAGTGTTGCTGCCCATCCCTCAGCAACACGGAGGGGTTACTTGGGTCTAATTCCAAAGACATGTAGAGAAAGGGTCTCTCACGTACACATACCTCAATTACCATAACCAACCAATAGGCATGATTAGGATTTAATGAGTTAACAAGGTTTGTCTATGCAAACATCTTTATTGGGTGCCTCTGATGGAAACATAGAAATCGATTAATAGTAGGTGCTAAATAATTTTGCTACAAGTCCATCATAATAAGATTTGAGAGACTTACAGGGCTTTGGCCATTGCGTAAAGGCAGAGGACACCACGAAGGAAGCATCTTGTGACTGGCTGAAAATAATCAGTCATGTTCCTTGGGCTGGGCATAAAAAAGTCAGCCAGTTTGGAGTCAGTCAGTCCAATGTCAGAGGGTGCCAGATCGGGGAGCTGCAGATTCCAGTTCAAGAGTTGGACCTAGGTCCCCCTCCTCCCACAAAACAAAACTTTTTTTATTTAAAAAAAATTGTTTAGAGAATCATTCTTTTTTATTCTTTTTTTTTTTTTTTTTTTGCTTTTTGGAAGGGCAGTTGGGGTTAAGTCACTTGCCCAAGGTCACACAGCTAGTTTTTGTGTTAAATGTCTGAGGCCATATTTGAACTCAGGTCCTCTTGATTCCAGGGCCGGTGCTCTATTCACTGCTCCACCTAGCCGCCCCAAGAATCATCCTTTAGGGATGAGGACATTGTCTCCCTGCCTCTTTCTCTCTCATCTTCCCTCTTTCCCCCTTTCCCCGTTGTCGTTTGTCCTTCATTCTCAAAGAGGACCAATGACATCAGGAGCATGTCTGGACTTGCAAGTGAAATGTATCTAAGTGCGCCAGAGCTGTGCAGAGTCCACCAGCCTCACCCTCTCCTCCAGGGTCATCTGAGTCCAGTGGCAAGTCATAGGTGAAGATAACTGGCAATGCCCCTCTCCCTTCCCCGTATCTCTCACATCTCTCCCCTTCCTACTAGCCATGGCATTAGAGGGCATTAGAGACCAGCAACAAACAATGCATCCGCCCTGGAGCAGAGAGTCATAAATACTGACGACAAACATAGGTTTGGAAAGATGGTTGCTGGAAGGAGTCAAGTCAACAATCATTTAAGTACTTACCCTGTGCCTAGCACTGTGCTAAAGATATGAGCCAACTAGGTGGTCAGTAGATAGAGCACTGGATCTAGAGTCAGAGGACCTGAGTTCAAGTCTGGCCTCAGACACTAGCTGTGCATGTCATTTCACCTCTGCCTCAGTTTCTTTAACTGTAAAATGAGGATAATGATAGCACCTGCCTTGAAGGGTTTGTGAGCATCAGACAAGATCACTTGGCACAGTGCCTGGAATGTAATGGGAAGTAAATAAATGTTTGTTTGCTTCCTTTGCCGCCTGCAAACAAAGGCTTTTATTTGTAGTCCTTTTCTGAAAAAAAAGAAAGAAATCCACATTCTAATAGTATAAAGTAGCAGCTTCAAGGTTTTTGGCCCTTGGGGCAAAGAGAAAGAAGGGCTGGCTTCAGCCTCCAGAAAGGAACCAGTTCTCAGACTATGCTTGCCTGCCCAGGCGAGAGTTCTGCCTGTTGGGAACTGGCTGAGGACTCCACGAAGGGAGAAAGAACTTCTTGTGCCAGGAGCTGTATGGTACATCCCTCCACACATGTTCCATCCACATGGGTGTGTATTTGTGGGAGAGTGCACCCCAAGTTCTGGAGGGAACGTTTCGTTTCTGCTACTCTTACTATGCCATTTGAGTCAAAGCCTCTGCTGAAAGTTGACTGAAGCTACCAGCTGATTGTCGCTGGGGAGCACGCCAGGGTGGACTCAGGAGCTACAGTATTAGGAAAAAGCCCCTAGAGTTACTCTGAGAATGTTAGGCCCCTCTAGAGACCCCAAACCATGAGGGCAAGTAGAAACTAAGGGAATGACCCCAGAGGGATGCGACACACAGAAACTAGACTCAGGCTTAGCTCTTTTACTCCAAATAATTAGTTTCTTCTATCTTCTAGGAATAGGGTGAGAAGTACTTGATGTGTTCCATTTCATAGATCTGTTTCATCTGGAATAGAACTTGAGATAATTCATTTCTTATCACAGGCGATCATTGCACCGACAAGTACCCAAACAAGGCTTGAAAATTCAGGTGAGAGCACAAGATCTGGAAATGAGAAGACAGGTCCACCCAGAAGGGAAAGGACACAAACATATGTATTAAGTGACTACTTCCTGCACACAAGGTAATTTGGTAAGCAATGGGGATTAAAATGGAAAACCTAAAATAGTCTCTTTTCCCCAGAAACTTACAGTCTCCTTGAGGTATAACATTTACACATATAAGTAAGTACACCATAATTTAAGAGGGAGTGAGCATAATTAGAAGGATCAAAAGACTGGATCTGGAGTTAAAGCATCTAAATTCAAATTGTAGCTGCCATTTATAAGCTGGGTGACCTTGAACAAACCATCTGATCTCTGGGCTTCAATTTCCTCATTTGCTTCCTGTTACATGAGAGGATTGGACTAACTGACTTCTAAAGTCCCTTACAATTCTAAGTCTATGCTCCTGTGGAAGACATTTCCAAAGGAAGTGACATTCAAACTGACCTTCATAGGAAGAATGAATTCTAAGATACCAAGGACAGGAAAGAGCACATTCCTGTTTGGATGAGAAGGTAGGCAATGGATATCATAGCCAGGCTGAGAATGAGAAGTGTCCCAGTTATTCCTGTCCCTACCTCAATCAAGCCTTACAAACCTACATCTTCTTTCTGACTATGATTAACAACTACTTGCCCAGGGTTACGTAGATCATTAGTTTATATAAGATGCCAAAAAGAACTATTTCTGTCCAAGGATCAGAATTCCACTCTCTAGTGCAATCTTCCATCTCTAAATGCAGTTTCTGGTCCCTGACTCTCTTGACTTACAATACCAGCATTCTCTTCTCTGACTTATCTGACCTTGCTGATTTTGACCTTTTGAGATCTTTAGTAGCATGCAGACATTCACTTCCAAATTTTCTGGACATCTCAGTTCAAGACCATTCTATCCAGAGCTACTTGTTTCTACCCATACCTAAAACAGGACACACTTCACTTTGAGCAAGATAATTCATGTACTACTTATCCCAAACTACTTTGTTGACAAGTTTAATTCCATGCAAGAACATTGATGCCATTTATCAGGATGTATCCTACTCACCAGCCTTCAAGCAAGACAGATAAGAAGTCAGTTGGTTCAATACTCAGACTTTCACTAACTAAAGCTGCCCTCTCACAAGTACAGATGAAAGAGAAGAAAGGGACTTTGTTGTTTTTGTATCATTTCAGTTGTGTCTGACTCTCCATGACTCCATTTGGGGTTTTCTTGGCAAAAATACTAGAGTGGTTTGCCATTTCCTTCTCCACTTCACTTTACAGATGAGGCAACTGAGGCAAACAGGGTTACATGACTTGCCCAGGGTTGCACAGCTGGTGTTTGAGGTCAGATTTGAACTCAGGTCTTATTGACTCCAGATCTGGCCGTCTATCCACTGGAACACCTAGTTGCCCCAGCAACTTTAGGGGTCATTTGAACTCCTTATTTTTCAGAAGAGGAAACTGTAGCCCACAGAAAATATGACCTGCCCAAGTGACTTAAACAAGGTTCATCTAGCTTTGAACAAAAAATTTCAGAAACTTCAAGTCAGAAAAGACATCAGGGACCATCTAGTCCAATCCACATCTGCCCAAGAATTCCCTCTTCGATGGTGCCAACAAATTGTCATCCAGACTTTATCTGAAAACCTCCAGTGAAAGGGAACCCATTTCCTCCTGTAGAAGCTTATTTCATTTTGGGGTGCCTCTAACTGTTAGGAAGCGTTCCTTTATATCAATCCAGAGATCTGCCTCTCTGCAACTTCCACCTATGGCACGAAGAATAAGTATATTCCTTCTTTCCACATGATAGTCCTTCAAATATTTGTCTAGCAGTGCTAATGGTGATGTTTGGTGTTTTGCTATGCTAGTAAACAGACCAGAACTAACACTCTTTGTCTCTCTGTCTCTCTGTCTCTTTCTCTGTCTCTCTCTGTCTCTGTCTCTCTGTCTCTCTCTGTCTCTGTCTCTCTCTCTCTCTGTCTCTCTCTCTCTCTCTGTCTCTCTCTCTCTCTCTGTCTCTCTCTCTGTCTCTCTCTCTCTCTCTCTCACACACACACACACACACACACAGAGCCACCTTTTTGTGGACCAACCACTGCTGATTTATTCCATTGTCTAGGGGAACTAGTATAAGTATTCTTTCTCAGTCCTGGGAAGTTGAGAAGTAAATCAATAACTTATTTCTATAGCTCTGAACCCCCAGCCAGAGATCAAATTCTGTCAAATATCACAAATTTAAATCTCTCCTTCTTTCCGTTTCCCTCTCTCCCCACCTCCTGCTTCCTCTCAATTGCCTCCTCTCCACTGCATTTGAACAATGACACACATAGATTAGTGATGCCAGTGGTTAACAGTGGTTTGTCAGATTTTCCAGCTTAAGAGGCAAAGTAAACATTTAAACAAAGAAAGGTAAATATACATTTTAAGAAATAGACTTTCCCCAGAGAAAGGCTGATATCAGTCTTGTTTCCTCTCTGGAAAGACAAGAGATAAGATAGTGAGCCTAAGGGGAAAAGGAAAATGAAGTGTAACCCCCAACTCAAAACTCATCTGTATAAACCCTCCTCACTGGTAGAGACTGACTACTCAATGCTCCCCAAGCTGGTAAGGGGAGGTTATCGAGAGTTTGAGAGAAGAGAGATCTTGTCTTCTGGCTTCCAGCTTCTGAAAGAAAAGACTAAAGAATTCTTTTTGTGGAGAAGTTTCTGAAGGGAAAGAAAGACTCTGGGAAGAAGCCAACATGTAGAGGATCCAGCAACTTAATCATGTCCCTATTTCCAGTCTGCTATGCTAGAGATATCAGGGAATTTTCCTTTGCGTTAGATCTGGGATGGTCTCATTTGAGCTGAGATAAATCACTTCCACTGGGACAGCTCATTTATTCGAAGTATTGGCTAGTATGTTCTCCATCTGTATACTTTCTCTGATATCTGTTTGCTATCAACTTGGATCAGTAGGTCTATTTGCTATTTACAAAAGGGAGAAAGCACAACCTCTAAGGTTTCACATCAGTCTTCACAGTTTATGGAGATATATACATGTGTGTATATTACACAATACAAATGAGTGTGCGCATACATGAATGCATGAATGTGCACATACATGTGTATATATATATGTGTATACATGCCTATATCTTTTATTTTATCCTCATTCCTTTCATACCACTCTTTTGAGCAGCTATATAAATACAAAGGAAAAATGACCACAGTTTTGTCACACACACATAGAAAACAAAACAAAGAAAGCAGCTTTTCCTCTTGTTTACCTTTACCACACAGATACCTCAGGACTACAGTGGTTTGTTTCCCTGATGTCAGCTCGATAGGATTTGGGAAGCCAAGAAGAACCCTCTTAACCCTAAGTCACCCGACATCCCTGGCAGAAAGAATATGGAGGTGGATTACTTCCTTTTGGCTTTCCTGTATTTGGCAAAGGTTAACTGAGGTTCAGACACTAATCCGGGGCTTCTGCTAAAATGAAATAGAATACTGGGAAAAAGCCCTGGGTCAGGAGAACTGAGTTCTGTTCCTTGCTCTGACACAAATAAGCTGTGCAACCTTGACAAGTCCCTTCCCCTCTTAGGGCCTCAGTTTCCCCACCTATGAAGGGGTTTAAAAAAGAGGGGTGGCTAGGTGGCACAGTGAATAGAACACTGGCCCTGGAGTCAGGAGGACCTGAGTTCAAATCCGGCCTCAGATACACAACACAAAAACTAGCCATGTGACCTTGGGTAAGTCACTTAACCCCAATTGCCCTCCCAAAAAAAAGGCAAAAATAAAATAAAATGATGGGGTTAGACTAGATAATTAAGGTCCCATAGTGATGTGGTGGAAAAAACACTGAATTTGAAGGCAAAAGACCTGGCTTAGACTGTAATTCCAACTCTATCACTTATGAGATCTAATTTTGGATAAGTCACTTTCATCTCAGAGTATGAGTTTCCTCATCTGCAACCTGATAGGGTCGGAGGATAGACCTAACTTTTGCTCAGTTGTGTCTGACTCTCTATGACCCCATATGGGGATTTCTTGGCAAAGATACTAGAATGGTTTGTGACTTGCCAGGGTCACAAGTAAGTGTCTGAGGTCAGATTTGAACTCAAGATTTCATGATTCCAGGCACAGCACTTTATCCACTGTACCACCTAGCTGTGCCATACACACACACAACATACATATGTGTGTATATACTTGTATACATATATGTTTATATGATTTGCATAAGAAATACTTAATAACCAAGTTTTAAAAATTGAATATTTACTATGTGTCTGGCACCACCATGACAGGAGTTTTAGAAAGTTAAAAAAAAAAGGAAATAATTTCTATTCTTAAAACATTTTAATCTTATTTAGGAATCAAGTGCTAATTCCACAGGGTATAATAATTTAGCCTCTAATAAAGAGAAGAAAGTTTTAAATTTAAATTTATTTTAAACTTTTCCCCTCATTTTTATTAATACTTATCATCATGTTACTTTGATTTCTGAATGTTTCCCTCCTTCCTCCCCAGCTCCAATGAGCCATCCTTTGTGACAGATTTTGAAAAATATGTGGGGGAAAGCAATTTAACAAAGCTAGCCAACACAAAACGAATTGCTATGTTCTATGACATATACACTATTACATATCCATAGTCACCCACCTCTGCAATGAGATGAGTAAGTGCATTTTATCAACTCTTCTTTGGGGCCCAAGGTTAGTCATTATTTTTACAGAGCATTCAGGTTCAATTTTTTAAAAGTTGTTCTGTCTACATTTTTGTTATTGTGTATGTTATTTTCCTGTTTCTTCTTAACTTCACTCTGCATCAGTTCATATAAGCTGTGAAGAAAGTTTTTCGATGATAGTACCAAATTTTGCTAGTAACCCATATTATTCTCTGTTTCTAATATCTAGAATTGCTCTGCACATTGCTTTCTGAAGCTT
>NW_027185627.1:2428440-2462957 GCF_028583685.1 Petaurus breviceps papuanus
TATATGTGTGTGTGTGTGTGTGTGTGTGTGTGTGTGTGTGTGTGTGTGTGTGTGTGTGTGTGTGTGTAGTCTCCACATCTATAAAAAAGTATCACTCGACTTTCTTCTCTCCCTCCTTAAACTTCACCAAAGTGAGAGTTTCTTCCTTCCATCCACCTACTTCTTGGGTGATTGCATTTATCACTAAAATATCTCACCAGACTCCATTATCTGGTAATCCCTGGCATACCTTCATCTAAAGTTTGGAAATCCCCATTTAAGTGTCTTCTTTTGTTCCCAAATTAGCACTTCCAATTAACACCAAGGTCCTGTCTCTCTCACTAGCTTGGCCCTCTAGCTGAGAAGGTTGGCCTCATTTTCACCCTCAGTAAATACATTTCTCTGGTGCAGAAAGCATGAATTCTCAAGCGCTTGTACCTTTTCCTGGCCTGCCACTCCAATGATGCATATCCTGTTATAGTTGCTTGTACTGCAGAAGACCCCTATAATGTCCCTGTAGATCGGTTTTTATAAGCTAGGAAATCCTTTGACAAATCACATTCACATCTTTGCAACATTAAATCTCTGTTAGAGACAAGTGTTTTGGTAAAAGCCAGCTGTAAGCCTGGTTCCTCTCCTCAGTAATTTATTTTAGGTCATTGGAAGGATCTGTGCTTTGGCTGGAGACCATCTGCTCCTCTGGGCAGGGTCCATAGAGAAGCCACAAACAGAAGCAACATCAATTTTAGTAACTTACACTCATGGATTTATAGGTCAATTCACCCTAACTTGGCACTGCTTTTAACTACCACATCCTTATAAAGTCAAATTCCGAAGCATCCCCTTCAACAGTGGCAGCCAATAGAGAAGCCAATTGATCAAGTTTGGGTCATGACCTTATATATCAAGAAACATGGTCCTATTTTGTGGAACTGGTGGTCCAGGATTCTGTTCCCACTTCTGCCATTGTTTCATGAGACCTGGGGTCAGTGGTTCTCATCCCATTCTTTCTAAAATACTAAGGGAGTTACAACAGGAATGATTCAACCAATTTAACTCAAAGAAATGTTTAGCACTACCAAAAACAAAATAAGGATAGAAACATCTAGCACCTACTATGTGCAAGGATGGTGCTAGAAACACGTATAATTTGCATATAATGTGAAATCACAGAATCAGAGGATTTAGAATCAAAAGAGCTTGTATGGGTCATTTAGTCCAAGTCCCTTGTTTTACAGATGAGAAAACGGAGATCAACAGACCCATGGAGGTTAAGTAAATAGGTATAAGTAATAGTCAGGATTTGGACCTATGTCTTTTGAATCCAAATCTAGTGATCTTTTTACTATTTGCTTCCTCTGACTCTGAATCCACCATTTTCCACTATACTGTGTTATGTCCAAATGATGGAAATCATCATGGAATTAATGTATGACAGTGACCGTTATAATATAAAAATAGCCTCCTAGTACAAATCGAACAGCAGCTTTCTCATCAGAGCTTGGGTTTTGGTTGATGCACTGGAGGGAAAGAAAGACTGCAGAACTCATGGCGAAAGGGAAGAAAGAGAGAGGAAAGTGAGCTAGAGTCTGGGGCTAGTCATAAGAAGGGAGATAAACAGAGAAAATAGGGCCAATCTAAATGACCCAATTCATTTCAGTTCAACAAACATTTATTAAGGAACTAATATTTGAAAGACATTATGCTGGGCCCTAAGGATAGAAAGACAGGAATTTGCCATGCAAAACTACTCCAAGCAGATTGCGAGCCTTATAATTCATAGAACATTCACAACCACCCCTCCAGTATGCCAACTCCCGTGATCTCGTAACTTCTCTACTCTTATATTACTTAATCCTAGCTAGTTAGGGATAAGCTATCCCTATTCCTTACCACTGGCTCTCTCATTCTGATCCCCTTCAACTCTATCCTACTACCACGTCTCACTCCAACGCTATTCATCCTTTCTGTTATGTCTTCTAGAATACCTGCTCCATAAGGAACAAAATTCCCTTCACCCTGGATCCCTTCCTTCCATACTCCCTCTGTGTCTCCCCCTAACAATACCGCACCCAAGGCAGCAAACAATACTGCAATCTTCAACAGTGGTTGTACCTTCTCTCACTCCCAACCTACCCCCAACACTCTGGTCCTTGAAGGAAAATCAAAATACTCCAGGTTCCCCATTGCAACTTCAAGACTACACACATTTCTACCACTCCACAACCACTTCATCAAAATCTGTCACCCTTTTCCTCATACTGACTGTTTCCTTCCAGTTCTCAGGTTATTCTTCCTCTTTTCTTAAGAAGTTTGGTACCTGGCTCATAGTCTTTCTCTCTTCCTCAACTCCTACCCTTATACTAGGGAACTTCAATATTTATGTTAATGCTTCCTCAAATACTTTAATTGTCCAGTTACTCAATCTCCTCAGGAACTACTCCTTCAATTGGGAGGCACCACGGATAGAGCACTCGACCTGAAGTCAAGAAGATCTGAGTTCAAATCCAGCCTCAGACGCTTACTGGCTATGTAACCCTAGGCAACTCACCTAACCTTCTATCTGTCTTAACTGTAAAATGGGGATGATAATAATCGCAACTACTTCATGGGTTGTTATGCAGATCAAATAAGATATTTGTCAAGTGCTTAGCATCATGTCATCAGGTGGATGGTGCCATGGATAGAGTGCCAGACTTGGAGTCAAAAAGACTGATCTTCCTGAGTTCAAATCTACCCTCAGATACTTACTAGCTGTGTGACCCTGGGAAAGACATTTTACCCTGTTTGCCTCAGTTTCCTCATCTGGAAAATGAGCTAAAGAAGGAAATAGCAGACTACTTCAATATTTTTGCCATGAAAACCCCAAATAGGGTCATGAAGAGTGGGATATGACTGAGAAATGACTGAGCAACTAGAACAGTGTCTGGTATATAGTAGGTGCTTAATAAGTCCATATTCCTTCCCCTCTCCACCATGGCCATGAACAAACACCCTGGTTCTCACCATTACCCAAGTGTTCCACCTTCTTGATCACATTCTGACATTCCTGTCATAACATAACCTACCATTCCTTCTCTCCCTTTGCCTCCTTCCTCATAAACCTGTTTTTCAAAGCCTTATTGCAAACTCCAATCTCTCCACCTCTTAGTCCTTTCTCAGATCATTCATTATTCCTGCTTTGACTTCATTTTCTTTCTTTTCCAATTTCAACCTTAGAATTCACCTATCAATTCCATACTGCCCTCTATTCTGCATTTCCTCACCCCAGTTTCCAACCACCAGTTCACTCCTTACCAAATCAAAGCCCTGGATTACTGCTATCTGCCTCCTCCATTCCTACTCACATACTAGTGAATGTAAGTAAAAGTCACACATCCAGGACCACAAGATGTGTTACTTCACCCCAAAGGGGACCTGAATAAATTGTGCCAATGCTTTACTTCTTCCCTAGATGATTCAGTATCTCATTTACCATGAAAGCACTTCCAAACGTTTGTCTTTTAAAGCCTCTCCCATTTCTACTCCATCATCTAAGGACCCTGCCTCTTACACTATGGAAAAAATGAAAGCTATTCACCACAAACTCCTTCTTCTCTCCTTCTCTTCATCTCAAACTCCCTTAACATTACTGCCTACTCTTTCCTTTCCTCTAGCCTCTGATAATGAGATAACCCTTCTCCTTGCCAAGACCAACCTCTCTAGAGAGCACCAGTCAAGTTCCTTTAATAAAGTGCTTTGGCTCAGAACTCTGCCTCAGTTTCTGAGGGATTTTTGTCCCCACAAAACCACTTCAGTATCTTTGCCATAAAACTCCAAATGAGGGCATGAAGAGTCAGACATGACTGAAACGACTGAACACAAACAACAATAATAACAATAACAATAAAAACAACAATGAATAACAATAAAAACAACAATGAATGGAAAGACTTACATTAACTGATACAAAGTGAATTAAGTAAAGCCAGGAAAAAATATATACACAGTGAATATAGCATTGTAAATGAAATGGGGAAACAACCATAAAACAATCAAAACTGACTATTACAAAGTTATAAAGAAGAAACTTGGTCCCAAAGAAGACAGTTGAGAAGACACTTCCCCACATTCCTTTGCAAAGGTCAAGTTCTACAAGTGTGGAATATTACATATAATCTCAGGTGTTTGGTGTTTTTAAAATATGGTTCCTTTTGTTGCATTTTTCTTCTTTTTAGCCTTTGTTATAAGGGATGGTTCTATGAGAGGAAGGGGTAAAGATGAAGGGAGATTTAAAGGCTTTTAAGATTTAAAGAAGGCAATTTAAAAGCAAAGATTTCAATAAAAATCTGTTTTTTAAAAAACAACAGAAGGGGTGGCCAGGTGGTGTAGTGAGTAAGAGCACTGGCCCCAGAGTCAGGATAACCTGGGATCGAATCCAGGCTCTGATACTTAGCACCACACCCAGAAATAACTGGCCATATAACCTTGAGCAAGTTACTTAACCCCAATTTCTTAAACACACACACACAATAGCAGAGGCAGCTAGGTGGTGCGGTGAATAGAGCATCAGCCCTGGAATCAAGAGAGTTAGAATTCAAATCTGGCCTCAAACACTTACCAACTGTGTGACCCTGGGCAAGTCACTTAACCATGAAACAATGACTGACACACACACAAAAATAGCAACAAAAACACAAGAGAGAACAGGAGGTCAGTTGAAGGAAGGGATGAGAGAATGGTAAAGAAGACTAAAACATAAAGTCAACTTGGCACGCCACACTGCTTTTTCCTGGAGGGTTCTTCTTAAGACCCCCAGCAGCCAGCCTAAGGATTCAATAAAATCCAGAGCAGAGGACACAGTACAGCCCATAAAAGTGAGACTAAGAAAGGTGAAGATTTGGTCCTACTATTTTGGCCTCTCAGTTTCCCTGCAGGAGTGTCCCAATGAGTCACCCTCATTCTCTGAGGGAAACATTTTATCTAATGCTGGTAGTCACAGAGAACATGAAACCAACAGCAAGGGCTAGAAAGGGGTACAAGAGTTCTGGCACTTCTAAAAAGAGATTGGCAGTAACAGATATTTTCAGCAAGGATACCATAGAAATATCAGCAGAATGACCAATATAAATGATAATTGTCCTAGAAGAAATGAACAAGTATTTAAGGGTGGGTGGGGGATTGAGCTTTTGAGTATATTAGTTAGTCCTATTGAATGTTTTTTCTTTTTTTAAAAAAATTATTGTAAAGGATGGCTCTCTAGGGAAGAGATGGGGGAAGAGAGACAGTAGTAGCAAAAAAAGAAAAAGAAATGGATATCAATAAAATTTGGTTTTAAAAAATTAAGCCAATTTAATGGAAAAGTACTTCTTCAACAGAAGATATTGAATCAGTAACACCAAAAGAAGGTGAAGATAACACAACAAATTCTTCTCAAGAAGTCCCTAATGACAATGTAGCAATTCCCTAAACCTCCAGAATGGTTCAAAAAAGCAAAGAATAAAGTGAAAAGCTATTTTTAAAAACAAGGACCAAAATTTCCTCTTAAGGAGGAAATCAGCAAGTCTAGTGCTAGAGATTAGTGAATTTAGAACAAAAAGAGAGACATTTTATATAACAATAGATCCTCTGAAAAAGAAAATGACAGAATTAGGTTACAAAAATTCAGAGGCAAAAGGAAAACTAATGAAGCAAAATTTAAAGAAAAACAAAAAATTGAAAGAGCTTATGTATGAAAACTCTACAAAACAAGCATACTGAATGTGAAAATCAGATATGAAGAAAATCTAAGTATTGTAGATCTTCCAGGAAAAAAAAAATCAAATGTCACTTCTTCCATGAAGTTTCCTTTCATGAAGTTCCCCAGATATCAGTAAAAACCTACCCCTTGAATTCCAAGTTTGGAAATACCCCCAATACATTTATGATATAATATTTTATGTAATAGCTATCAGTGTCTTATCTTATCTTCCCTCCTCTTAATAGATTATAAGGCCCTTGAGGGGAGAGAAATCTTATGTATAACCCAGGTTTCAAGGAAAGCCTAAGGTTTTCTGTGTGCTGTGTCTGATTCCAAATCGGTGGAGATAAATGCTAAATACCTGAGTGAAGGAACAGAGTTGGTGTGAGAGTTCTGAAGAGGAAAAATTATTTTCTTTTGGGCACCCATGGTGCCAGTCTCTCTTGGGGATCAACTCTAGGCATGTAGAGAGACATAACTAGCTCCCCAATGTGTCCTTCCTGCCTAGCCTGGCTACCTAAAGACTTTAAAGAATTTCTCCTTGGTGGGATGCCCATCAATTGGGGAATGGCTGAACAAGTTGTGGTATATAAATGTAATGGAATACTACTGTGCTATAAGAAATGAGGAGCAGATGGACTTCACAATAACCTGGAGAGATTTATATAAACTGATGCTGACTGAGAAGAGCACAACCAGGAGAAATCTCCACACAACCACAGACACAACGTATGTATGATGACTAACTTCAATAGACTGTGCTCCTCTCAGCAATGTAAGGTTATAAGACAACTCCCAAAGACTCATGATGGAAAGAGAGATCCACATCCAGAGAAAGAGCTGCAGAGTCTGAATGCAGGTTGAAACAAACTACTTGCTCTGTTTCTTTTTCTTGTTTTGTTTTGTTTTCTTCTTTCCCACTGATCGTTCCATCGGTCATAATCCTTCTTTACAACTTGACTAATGATTAATGTGAAGCTTTTTGTAGATACTACATTTGAGTGCATGCCACCATAATGGGGGGGGGAGAGAAGGAGGGAGAGAAAATTTGAAACTCAAGGGACTGTGGAACTTAATGATGTAAAATAAAAGTAAATAAACCAAAAAAGAAAAAGAATTTCTCCTTGGCAAGATGGCGGAAAAAAGGCATAGATTCACCTAACCTCTCTCAAATCCCCCTCCAAGAAATTTTAAATAATGCCTCACAAACAAATGTAGTAGAGCAGTAGAACACACAAAAGGCCAAGGTGAAACAATTTTCTATCTCAAGACAATTTAGAAAATCAGGAGAAAGATCTTTCACACCAGGATAAGAGTGAAAGAAACAGAGGCTTTACCTCAGCAAACCAGTAGTAGTCCTTAGGGGTGACTGAATCAGCCAAGCAGAGGCTCCTTCCAGACCCACAGATGGCAAAGGGATCAGATAACTGAACAGAAGGAGATTATAGGAGTCCCATTGTTGGTACTTGGAGTAGGTCTCTGTTGCATTGTCTATATGTGGGTCTGGGTCACAGCTCTATCCTGGGACTCAGTCCTAGGCCAAGGAAGAGCACTAGCAGACCAAAGCTTGTGGCCAAAGAAGACCCTACTGGGTCCCTGATCACAGTTTCAAGATAGAAGAGAATGCCTGTGGTCACTCATAGACCAGAAGAGTAGTAAATATGGGCCAGGAGAGTAGTAAACATACCTTTCCTTAGATAATACCACTTAGAAGAACTGAAAACCTGCAGACCACCAGAACTGGCTCGGAGAGCAACATCAAGAAAGTTCTGAGGCTTGGGACAGTGTTCCCTCCACCCTGGGAGCACTTTAACATAGAGTTAAAAGTAAAAATGAAAATAATGATTTTTAAAGGCCAGAAAATAAGTAAAGAACAATAATAAAAAAACAAACAAACAAAACTGACAATAGAAAGTTACTAAGGTAACAAGGAATGTCAAAACATAAACTCAGAAAAAAACAACAAAGTCAAAATTGCTATATCCAAAGTCTCAAAGAAAAATTTCAATTGGTCTCAGACCCAAGAAGAATTCCTGAAAGCACTTATAAAAGATTTTAAAAATCAAATGAGAGAGATAGAGGGAAAATTGTGGGGGGGAATGAAACTGATGCAAGAAAATAATGGGGAGAAAGTCAATAGCTTGGTAAAGGAGACAAAAAATTTTGAAGAAAATAACACTTTAAAAAAAACAAATATGGGCAGCCAGGTAGCACAGTGAGTAAGAGCGCTGGCCCTGGGGGTGGAGTCAAGATGGCGGAGTAGAAGCTGGACCTCTGAGAGGCTCTGGCTTCCACCTTCCCCAATCAATGTAAAAAGGGGACTCTGAACAAACTTTAGATCTGTAGAACCCACAAAATGACACAGAGAAGCTAAACTCTCACTGAGGACAGCCTGGCAGGCTGGCAGAAATCAGGCAGTGCAGCACTCTGGGAGCCAAGCCCAGGCCCGAGTGAGCCAGAGGTTTTAGCCCCAGAGCAGGTCTGACCAGCTGCTGGCCAAAAGGACTCCAGATCAGCAGCAGCTGTGGCTATTTCCAGAATTATCAACACACAGATGCAAAGGACAAAGTGAAAGGTCAGTGCAGTTTGGACTTTGGGACCCAGCAAGTGGGAGGGCACTGGCTTTTGTCCCCTGGGGCAAGAAGCCACTGAGACACCCAGCACAGCCAGCCAGCTCCACGTGGCAGCTTCAGCTCCTGGCCTGCAGAGTGTAGAGAGACCAAGCGACCAGTCTGAGGGGTAATCACTCTTGCTTTAACCTGCTTGGATCTGGATTGCTGTCTAGGTTGGAGGTCCTAGGGTGTGAGTCCAGCTTGCCAGAGCATGTGGAGACCTCAGAGAGGGCACCCATCTAATACCTCCGGCAGCTGAGATAACCCCAGCGTTTGGAACTAAAGCTCCCCTGTCTGGTGGCAGAGTCCTACTGTGGCAAAAAGCCCAAAAGTCAAGTGACTGAGGAGCAACATGACCAGGCAAAGGAAACAAAGCAGACAGAAGATTCCAACATTACACTCCTATTTTGGGGACAAAAAGGATCAAGGCATGGAACAGGAGGAAGACAGTGAAGTCAGAACTCCTGCACCAAAAGCTTCAAAGGAAAATACAAGCTGGTTACAGGCCATAGAGGACCTTAAGAAGCAGATAAAAGAAGTGGAGGAAAAATTGGGAAGAGAAATGAGAACGATGCAAGAAAATTATGAAATGAAAGTCAACAGCCTCACTGAGGAAAATCACACCTTTAAAAATAGACTAACTCAAATGACAAAAGAGGCTCAAAAAGGCAATGAAGAGAAGAATACCTTAAAAAGCTGAATTTGCCAGATGGAAAAAGAATCTCAAAAGCTCCCTAAGGAGAATCATTCATTCAGAATTAGATTGGAGCAAATGGAAGCTAATGACTTTATGAGAAATAGAGATACTGTTAAACAGATCCAAACAAATGAAAGAATAGAAGGCAATGTGAAATATCTCATGGGAAAAACCACTGACCTGGAAAATAGATCCAGGAGAGATAATTTAAAAATTATTGGACTACCTGAAAGCCAAGATCAAGGTAAGAACCTAGAAATCATCCTCCAGGAAGTTCTCAAAGAAAACTGCCCTGATGTTTTAGAACCAGAGGACAAAGTAGAAGTTGAAAGAATCCACCGATCACCTCCTGAAAAAGATCCCAAAAAGAAAACTCCTAGGAATATTATAGCCAGGTTCCTGAATTCCCAGATTAAGGAGAGAATATTACAAGCAGCCAAGGAAGAAACAATTTGAATATTGTGGAAACACAATCAGGATAACCCAGGATCTGGCAGCTTCTACACTGAGGGATCAAAGGGCTTGGAATATGATATTCTGGAGGTCAAAGGAGCTGGGATTAAAACCAAGAATCACCTACCCAGCAAAACTGAGTATCATGTTTCAGGGGAAAATATGGTCATTCCATGGAATAGAGGACTTTCAAGCATTCTTGATGAAAAAACCAGAGTTGAATAAAAAATTTGACATTCAGATACAAGAAGCAAGAGATGCATGAGAAGGTAAACAGGGGAAAGAAATCATAAGGAACTTATCAAAGTTAAACTATTAACATTCCTACATGGAAAAACTATCATTGTAACTGATGAAACTTTTGTCAGTATGAAAATAGTTGAAGGGAATAGAATTATATATATATATATATATAGGAGGGTATATGGGCATATGAATACATATGTGAATGTTTGTATATATGTTTACAGGTATACATAGATAGAGGGCACAGGACCAATTTAATAGGAAGGGATGATACTTAAAAGGTGAAATTAAGAGGTGAGAGAGGAATATAATGAGAAGAGATGGGGAGAGACAGATTGGGGTAAACTATCTCATATAGAAGAGGCAAGGGAAAATGGTTACAATGGAGGGGAAGATTAGGAAGGCAAAAGGAATGGGTCAAAATTCTCATTGAATTTGGCTTGGGGAAGGAATGAAATACACACTAAATAGGGTATCTCACCCTATAGGAGAGTAGGGGGGAAGGGAATGAGAGGGAGGATGATGGAAGGGAGGGCAGGCTGGGTGGGAGGGAAGTTGGAAGCACCCACTTTTGCAAAGGGACAGGATCAAAGTAGAGGATAGAACAAGTGGGAGGTGGGATAGGAGGGAGGGAAATACAGTCAGTCTTTAACAATATATCTACTATGTTATTGTTTTGCATTAGCTACATATGTACAACCTATGCTGAACTGCTTATCTTCCCAGTAAGGGTGGGTGACAAGGGAAGAAGGGAATGAATCTGGAATTCAAAGTTTTAAAATTAAATGTTTAAATATATATACTATTATTAATACTATTTTACATGTAATTGGGAAATAAGATATACAGGCACTGGGGCATAGAGATCCACCATGCCCTACTGGGAAAGTCGAAAGGGGTATGGGAGAAAACATGGGAGAGAACAGATTGGAGGAGGGGATATCTTGTGAGATTATTTTGGGGCAGGGGGTAGAGGAAAAACAGGGAGAAAATTTGTAACTCAAAATCTGGTGGAAATGAATGATGTAAATCAGAAGTTAATAAAGCATTTGAAAAAAAATGGAAAAAAATAAAAGCACCAGCCCTGGCATCGGGAGACCCGGGATTGGTTCCGGCCTCAGATACTTGGCAACCGCACAAAAAATAACTGGCCGTGTAACCTTGAGCAAGTTACTTAACCCCAATTGCTTTAAAAAAAATAATCAAGTGGTAAAATAAAATAACACTTTAAAAAACAAAATAACCAAGTGGTAAAAAAAATCACAAAAATCCATTAAGAGAAGAACTTGAAAATCAGAATTAGTCAAATGGAAAAAGATATATAAAAACTCACAGAAGAAAAGAAGTGTAAAAAGTAGAATTGGCCAAGTGGGAAAAGAGGTACAAAATTTCACTGAAGAAAAGAACTCCTTAAAAATCAGAATTGGGCGAGTGGAATCCAATGACTCCATGGGACATCAAAAACAATAAAACAAAATCAAAGGAATGAAAAATAGAAGAAAATGTGAAATGTTTCATTGGAAAAACAACTAACCTAGAAAATACATCTGGAGATATAATTTAAGAATTATTGGACTACCTGAAAGCCATGATCAAAAAAGAACCCAGACATCATCTTTCAAAAAAATTATCAAGGAAAACTGACCCAATATTCTAGAACCAGAAGATAAATAGGAATTGAAAGAATCCACTGATCAGCTACTGAAAGATATCTCAAAATGAAAACTCTCAGAAATAGCATAGCCAAATTCTAGAACTCCAAATTCAAGGAGAAAATATTGTAAGCAGTCAGAAAGAAACAATTCAAATACTGTGGAACCTCAGTCAGGGTAACACAAGATTTAGCAGCTTCTACTTTAAAGGATTGGAGGACTTGGGATATGATATTCTACAGAGCAAAAGTGTCAGGATTACAACCAAGAATCACCTACCCAGCAAAACTGAGTATAATCCTTCAGGGGAAAATATGAACACTCTAAATCACTATTGATTAAAGAAATGAAAATTAAAATAACTCTGAGGTACCACCTCATACCTATCAGATTGGCTAATATGACAGAAAAGGAAAATTGCAGATGTTGGAGGAGACATGGGGAAAACGAGACATTAATGTATTATTGGTGGAGTTGTGAATTAATTCAAACATTCTGGAGCTCTGTATCCCAAAGGGATAAAAAACAAAATGGATAAGTGTTTGTATACACACAAATATTTTAGCAGCTCTTTTAATGGTGACAAAGAAATAGAAATGGAGGGGATACCCATCAATTTGGTGAAAGGCTAAACAAGTTGTGGTATATGATTGCTATGGAATGTTATTGTACTATAAGAAATGACAAGCAGAATGTCAGAAAAACCTAGAAAGAGTTCCATGAACTGATGCAAAGTGAAGAGCAGAACCAATAGAACATTGTACACAGTAATAGCAATGATGTTCCGTGTGCAATTGTGAATGACTCCACCACTCTAGGCAATACAAGGATCCAAAATCATTCTGAAGGACTTAAGGATGAAAAAATGCTATCCACCTCCAAAAAGAAAGAACTCATGGAACCTGAATGCAGATGAAAGCATAATCTCTTTTTACTTTATTTTTCTTGGGGGTTTTTTTTGTTCTGTTTTCTTTCACAACATGACAAATATGGAAACATATTTTGCATGACTGCACATGCATAACCTATATCAAATTGCTTAGCTTCTCAATGAGGGAGAAGGAGAAGGAAAGAAAAAGAGAATTCGGAACTCAAAATTTAAAAAAACAAATGTTTAAAAATGTTCTGACATGTAATTGAGGGAAAATAAAATATCAAATACATATATATATATCTATTTAATTTTAAAGATTTTAGGAAACTTTAATGGCTCTCTTGATGTTGTGATCTCATATCACTCTCATCTAATGAGTTTATTCATGTTTATTTTCTGGCATATTCTAATATGTAAAATTTCTCCAAATTTACATTTCTATTGAGTGAACACTTAAAATACCATGTGTTATGGTTTTTTTGTTAACTAGCATTTGATGGCCAGGAGTCAAACTGGCAAATATAAGCTAATGATTAGCTTTCTCCCTTTGATAGTAACCAGTAAAGCTAGTGGCTTTTAACTCAGAACCAATCATGCTCCTAACCCAGCAATATTTAGCAAGTATATATAATAGATATAATTCTAATCCAGTATCCCTTAAAAGACTGGAGGAAAGGGCTCTGAGTACCCCCCTTCTACTACTGGGGTGCTGGGGAGGGAGAGCTTATCTTCACTCTTCTCCCTCCCAAGCACCCCAGTGGGCCATAAATTCCAACCTGTAACAAAAATCACTTAGAATTCTACTCATGATCAATCAATTTATTTGGGAGTCCAGTGGTCCCTAATCAACTGAGTCCAAGACCTTCCTCATTGTCAGAGATCAGTCTGCTTGAGGAAAAAAATTGCTTTTATAAAAGTCATTGAGGGAACATCAAAAAAAGAACAAGGCAGTACAATTCCATGATTGGTCAATTCCAGAAGTGGGGAAATCTTATGAGTGGATAAGGGAAATGCCCATTAATCATAACCACTTTGTCGATAGGCCTTTCACAGGTCATTAGCTATAGATCATCAATTACAGGCCATCTTAGGGGATTTCCAAAGGTCATAAGACCCTGTCAACATCTCAGGACCTTCCATAGGTCATAATAGCCTAGTGTTTAACCAACAATATCCTATGGTCCAAGGAAGCTGTGATTTTAAAGCAAAGGTCCCTGTGGAATGGGTGCTGATGATTCCCAAGGGTGGAAAGGCAAATGATCCTTATTACAAGCACTATGCTGGGAGTAGGGGGTAGTACAGCAATTACATTATTATGACAGACCTAGCTAACAATATGAATCTATCTGATAAATCAAATACAATTAATATAATCATCAATACATGGTAGATTAATCATTCATAACTCTTATCCTAACAGCATTAACTAAAATAATTACCCCACATTCAATTTTATTCTGCTTAATCCACTAACACAATCACTGATACCCATCAAACCACAACGAACTGAATAAAGGCTGATTAAACTGGGTAGGAGTATCAAATTGATTGTCATATTCTATTCCACCAGCTCTCAAGCTAACTCTACTGCTTTCATCAAAGGTAGTCCAGACCGGGGCGGCCAGGTAGCACAGCAAGTAAGAGCACCAGCTCCAGTGTTGAGAAGACCTGGAGATCGAATCCCGGGCTCAGACACTTAGCACCCACCCAGAAACACCTGGCCGTGTAACCTTGAGCAAGTTACTTAAACCCAATTGCTTAGGGGCGGCCAGGTGGCTCAGCGAGTAAGAGCACTGGCTCCAGTGTCGGGATGACCTGGATCAAATCTGGGCTCAGATACTCAGCACCACACCCAGAAATAATAACTGGCCGTGTAACCTTGAGCAAGTTACTTAACCCTGATTGCTTTAAAAAAAAAAAAAAGGTAGTCCAGACCTCATATCACATCTGTCCATGCTTCTCCCTAAGCCTCCTATCTATACATTTAGATATCCCATGCAAACATATGCATCTTACATGCACACACCTTACATATATAAACCCCACAGTTCTCTGAAACTGGTTAGACATTTAATTTCCCTTGTATTATAAAGGCCTTGCCTGGAAAAAAGGGTTTTTTTTAATGTAATCTTTTTAGAAAAAAAAAAAGTTATATTATTAATTTATTAAAATTTCTATACTGTGGGAAAACAGTATAGTACAAGCCTCAAATGGAATCACAATATTCATTTCTGCCTCTGAAGGGCACAGCCATTGTCACAGGAGAAAGAAGAACTTGGTGACTTCTTGACCTAGGTTCTTCCTCTTGTTGACTTTCCAGCCTGAGATTATGTTCCTGGTTTAATGTTCCTGCACTAAGATTGAAGAGAGCACTGGCTGGGCCATCTATTTATTTCTATCATGAATAGAAACAAGGACTGTATGTACTTGTTTCTTCATAAAGTTTAGGTCAAAGGAGTATTTAAATCAATTTCAAGCACATCCCTTCAGAAACAAAATGCCATGTCCTTTGTACCAGCCCAGTTTCCTTTGCTTTTGTCTTCTATATTTTGTACCTTGTGAAAGATGCTGGACAAACCCAAAGTTAAACCTAACAAATGAATAAGTAAAGAAACTTGTCTTGCTATCGATGAAACTTTGGTTTTCAGAAGTCCTTAAAGATAATAAAAACGAAACACAGGAAGGAGCAGAAACAACTAATTGTTGTAACTCAGGGTAAAAAGAAGTGCTGTGTATACTTCAATCCACCAAAAAGCATTCCTACCCATTTTTGGAAGATTTCCTTGGAGTTATTCCTTGGGAACTTCTATAGATGCAGAATTTCCAGATACTTTAAATCTGTAGTCTATAAGTAGGTCACATTCAAGTACTCAAGGGCAGAGCAAGTCCATGAAGTCAGAACCAAGTAGACAAGTTAAACTCAAAGCATAATGCATAGGGATTGCTTCATTCTCTGACTCATAATCAGCACCTAATGTAGTGCCTGGTACAAAGGTTCTTAATAAGTACTTGTTGATTGACTTATTGCTGATGCTCAAGGGTTAGGACCAGCAGGTAGACAAAATGACATGAATGCTGATAGAGGACAACCTATGTCAACTGTCAGGAAGCAGATCTGTAAGGACTAAGATCAACAGAGCAAAGTGAGGAAAACGGATGGGAGCTATCAGCACCAGGAACCTGGATAACAAAGGGAGCCCTCTGACCCAGCCTGGGAGTTTTCCCACGGTTTTGTAGAGGTAGAAAACAGTCAATCAAAGCATGGCCTTCATAGGTAAGTCATTGTCTAGGTAACTTAGGAGAATGTAGCTACCTACATACTAGCAGAAAACACTAATCAGGTGTATCAGCAATGCCATATTCACAATGCCTATGGAAATTATAGATATGCTGATATAATTATCCACCACAAAATACATCATGCTTGCCATATGGGGGAATAAGCTAGAAAACTTATTAAGATACCAAAAGACTGAGTCCCAAAACCAGAAAGTGAAAGCCATCAGAGTAGCTATGATATTGGCACAGGTAGATAAAGTAGAAAGCACCCACATTCTCAAGCCTTTAAAACAGAACAGGCTACCTCAGGCAAAGGTCCTCCTCTCCCCACTCACAGCAACCACCCAGCGTCCCGGAAGCACACTCCCAGCAACTCCGGCCCCTGGAAGTCTTCAGCAGGAGTCCTTAGCAGAAATTCTGGCTGACTCAAAAGGGGCTTCGTGCTGCCGCTGCCTCTGCTGCTGCTGCCGCCGTTGCTGCCACCGCTAGCCACCGCAGGAACTCCAGCTTGGCTTCCGCTTCCTCTTGCTCCGCCCCTTCCTGCTACGTCAGCAAGTCCAATGGGGCATGGAAGATCTTTAATTCCCATAACCCTTACATCAGGGCAGCTAGGTGGAACAGTGGATAGAGTGCTGGGACTGAGGTAAGGAAGATTTATCTCACATTCTAATCTGGCCTCAGAAACTAGTGTGTGATCCTGGCCAAGTCACTCAGCTTCCTCATTTGTCAAATAAGCCGGAGAAAATGGCAGACCACTCCAGTATCTTTGCCAAGAAAATCACAAAAGGGTCACAAAGAGTTGGACACAATTGGACAAAAACAAAAATGTTCATATTATGTGCCTAGTTTGTACAAGGCATACATGTGGTGCTTGGAATATGACCATAAAAATGAAACAATCTCTGTCCTCAAGAAGCATAGAGAGCATAGAGCCTAAAGGGGGGATATAACATAGGTAAGGATGATACAGGGTAGAGTGTCACAGTGGGAAAGAGAAATCCAGGAAAAAGCCTTCAGAAAAATTTTAGGAGAGAGTTTTTGCTTAGTAGAGAAGCCCAAGGAAAGTTTCCTTGAAACAGAAGAGCTAGTTGGAATATGAACTGGGCATGAAGGGAGAGGATTTCAACAGGTAGAGTTGGGAGAGGGATGAGAGCTAGTGCCATGCATGGGGTGTGCGGGGGCAACCCATCCAAATGCAGAGAAAGAGGGTAAGTTTAAAGAATAACTCATACTGGGGCGCCAGGTAGCACAGTGAGTAAGAGCACCAGCTCCAGTGTTGAGAAGACCTGGAGATCGAATCCCGGGCTCAGACACTTAGCACCCACCCAGAAACACCTGGCCGTTTAACCTTGAGCAAGTTACTTAACCCCAATTGCTTAGGGGTGGCCAGGTGGCTCAGCAAGTAAGAGCACTGGCTCCAGTGTCGGGATGACCTGGATCAAATCTGGGCTCAGATACTCAGCACCACACCCAGAAATAACTGGCCCTGTAACCTTGAGCAAGTTACTTAACCCCTATTGCTTAAAAAAAAAAAAAAAAGAATAACTCATAGTTCAGTTCAGCCACTATGGGGTGTGATTAAGGAAATCATGGGAGATGATACTGAAAAGATAGGTTATAGCAAAATGATGGAGGTCATTAAAAGGCAAACTAGGGATTTCACATTTTATCCTAGAGAGAATCAGGAGCTAATACAAGGTTTCTAAGGAGAGGAAGGACAGGTTAGACCTTCCTATAAGGAAGATTGTTTTTGGTAGCTCTGTGGAGGATGGAACGGAGGCAGAGAGAACAGTTAGCGAGCTATTGCATTAGTTCAGGAGAGAAGCAGATCCTCAATACTCATCTTGGAGCTTAGGTAAGCCTAGGAGGGTTACATGCCTCGGCTGGGATGTTCCCCTGCTTAGCTATTTCTCAAGACCTTTATGTTCTATGCTTCATTCTCCACAACTCACTCAATAGTGCGTCTGCTCTCCTATCATTTTCGTAGTACAGAACTGTGTATCGTCTTCCACAAATTTCCTTTTAGAACTTTTAAAACAAATGTCCCCTCCCCAACAATAAAAAAAAATAACTAGAAAAAAGATTTCTTTCCCCAATAGATTCAGCATCCCTGGATATTTTTCTTCTCTAATCAGGAGACTTAAACCCTGATGCAAACTCTTTCAGTAATTATAAAATCCTTTTACTTATCTGAGCCTAAGTTTCTTCATCAATGAAGTAGACTACATAATACATAAGTTTTTTGTTAATGTTCAGTTGTATCTGGCTCATGACCCCATTTTTGAAGTTTTCTTGGCAAAGATGCTAGAGTGATTTGCCATTTCCTTCTCCAGCTCATTTTCCATATGAGGCAAATAAGGGACTTGCCCAGGGTCATACTGCTAATAAATATCTGAGGCCTGATTTGAACTCCAGGAGATGAAACTTCCTGACTCCAGGCCCAGCACTCTATGCACCATGGCGCCACCTAGCTGCCCAGATACGTAAGGTGCTGTAGCTTAAAAGAAAAATCCTCTGAATGTCTTAAACTTGTATAGTTCATTTAACTTTATAAGGCAGGGCAGGCTAATACAGTAGAGCCAGTTAGTCATTAAATATTTATTAAGCCAACTATATGCCAGGCATTGTGCGAAGCACTGGATATAAAAATATGAAAAATAAAGACAGCCCTTGCCCTAAAGGAGCTTACAGACTTATGGGGGGAAAGGAAACCCCAAAGGGAGAACGAAGATAGCCAGGCACAGGAGGCGGACAGAGAAGTTTTGAGGAGTACAATCAGATGGGAAATGAAGAGATGGCTGGTCTGGGCAGCTTCCTTAGAAGGAACACTGACCGGAAATGAAGGACTTGGGTTGGAATTGAAGGACTAGCACTTACTAAGTTTGTGACCTTGGACAAGTCATTTAACCTCCTCGCACTGTGGGGTTTCCACAGTGGGAATTCCCCCACCAGTGAAATCCTAAGTCTAGGTGATCATAAATCTGGATCTTTGGTCCTAAGTTTTCTCTTCTATAAAATAAGGGGGGTTAGATTAGATGGATTCTAAGATCCCCTCAGCTCAAAATTCTGAGATAAGATAGGGCAAAGGGAATCATTCTACAATGCTACCTTTTAGCATTATTTTGGCTTTGCTTTTGTCCAGATAAAAATTGCTCTACAAAACTGGTCAGCAACTGCTCTGAGACTTATACTGTGAGTTGCCTGAGGCATGTGAGGGGTTAAGTGATTTGTTCTCCATCACACAGTCTGTAGGTGTCAAAGGTTGACCATGAATTCAACACTTACCAAATCTGGGATTAGCCACTACTATGAAGTATTTAAGAATGCTGGACCTAGTCAGGAAAACCTGGGTTCAAATTTGGCCTCAGATACTTCTAAACCATGTGACCCCAGGGCAGACCATTTAACCCATCTGCCTCATTTTCTCATCTGTAAAATGAAAATAACATTCATCTCCTGAGGTTGAGAATAAATTGGGAATATTTGTAAAGTGCTTTGCCATTCTTAAGGTGCTATAGAAATGCTAGCTATTTACCTTCTCAATGAAGGGGGGGGGGAACAGCAGGAGACAGAAAATTTGGAACTCAAAAAATTTTTAAGCAAATGTTAATTGTTTTTACATGTAATTGGAGAAAATATTAAATTAAAAAAGAAATGATAGCTTCCATTAGCTATTCTTTTATTATTACTGTCTCTCATAGCATCTTAAGCCATGCTAGAAAGATGGGAGTTAATAAGGAGAAAGAATAAAAAGAAGTTTTACAAAATCCCATGAAACCAGGCAGTTTTTTATAATTAGCTTCATTTCCACTGTACCGATTTCAGGCAAACTCTGGATAAGCAATATCCATTCAGGCAGACCCAACTTCCACTGCCCTGACACAGCACAATGCCGTTTTTGCCCATTTCTCTATCTGATCTGATTTGACAGCCTCCTGCCATGGGAATGCATCAGTCAATAATTATGGCCTATTTTTAAATGATGCAGTTCAAGGTCAACATCATGACTCATTAGAGAAAGAAGGGACTGCAGAGATGAAGTTGGTTTCACAAAGAAGTCACAGACAGGTGAGGTGACTTGCCTGAGTCACACGGTTTGTTGGACTAATACCCCAGGTATCCAGACTCCTCATCTGGGACTCTCTATACCCTGCTGCTGAGATCATTTGGAAGTCTGCCTGCTACTGAGAAATTTAGATCAAAAGAAAAAGGCACCATTTTAAACTTTCCTGTATACATCTTTAAGGAAGCATGGGGCCCTACTTTGAGTAAACCCATTCTAATTTCAAAGAGGGGAACAAAATTATTAAGTATCTGTTTCTTCTATGTAAAAAAGTACCTTGAAGTCAAATACGCACTTTTGTGAGTTAATGTTGATGCTGTATAATCAGTGTGTCAAGTACATTTATACCCTCTTTTATGGAGCTTGGAGAATAAATGTACTATTTTAAATTATTATAGAGGCTTAAAATTATTTTAGAGACAATGTAGTAGAGTGATGAGGGGAACCATTCATACCTGAAAGTCTAAGTGTTGCCTCGGCTACATACCAGCTATGCAACCATAGCAGGTCATTTAACTTCTCAACTGCCTCCAAGGATCTCTCAAAGACTGTAATTTATAGAAAAGTTGCCTCTGTATGGATAGAGTTCCCCAGACGAGTGAAATAAGAGAGTTAGATTTTTTGAAAATGTATAGTTGCTTTTATGGCATGTTGCTGGACATAAAATATTATTTAATCCAAAGTCCTTGATCAGAAATGCAAGACTCAATCATAGCTCTATTCCTATGTGAATGAGTCATTTAACACATCTTGTTTGTGATGAGTTTTCCCAATAACATATGGTAGAAAAAAGCAAGACGTGACTAGCTCTTTCCCAAACTGAACCGTCTACTCATTTGCTAAATGCACATAAGTACTTAATTCCTCGATAGGAAGCAGCAAGGGTATTAAAAAAAAAAAAAAGACTCAGGGTTTCAGGACTTACAGGGCACATTTGATAGTTGTATAGAACTTTAGTGCCCTCAAGTGGCTATTAGCAATATAACCACACCCAAAAGTTCTGAGAGGGGCTGGGCAGAGTCTGTGTTGCACATTTGGAGAGATGAGAGGCACTGGGGAAAGGGAAGTGGGGGCGGGGGGGAGGGGGAAGGGAGGAGAGATAAGGGAGGGGAAAGGGAAATGGAAAAGAGGGAAGGAATGAGGGGAGGGAATGGAATGGAGAAGAAAACAAAAGGTATAGGAGAAAGGAAAAAGGAGATTATGTGGGAAAAGGGGAGAGGGAAGGAGAGAAGAGGGGAAAGGAAGAGGTAGTGAAAGGGGAAGGGGAGACAGGAGCAAAGAAGGAAGAGGAGAAGGGAGAGTGATAGAGGAAGGAGAGAAGGCAAAAGGAAAAAATTACAGAGGAGAAGGGAGAAGGAAAGAGAAGAGGAAGGTGGGTAGATGATGGACTGGGGAAAATTAAAAAGGAAGTCAAAGGGGAGATAGAAAGGAAGGTGAAAGGAAAGAATAAAAATCTGATAGTTTGTTTTCATCTTACAAAATGGAAGATTCTTAAATTGACACCAAAATGTAGGTGTCTCTTAATTATTGAGGAAAAGGAAAAGGATTTGACCAGGACATCATGTAATAAATTTAATGTATTTTATTACATTTTCCACTTTTCTCTTAATTCCAACTACATACTCTAATATTCAAACTGTTCTTTCAGAAAGGAAATGTTTTAACATAAAAATATAAATTCTGCATATTAAAAGTGCATCCACCTTGAATAATAAAACATACAAATAAATAAACAGGAGGCATTGACACAGTCTCATGCACTAGTCCTCAATAATTTAAAATTTACGGCACAATTATGTTTCCTCCAGCCTCAGATAAAGACATCCTGCTTTCCAGATTACTGTACAACTCAAAAGTATTTATACAGAAGCCGATATCAAAGGTGTGAACTATACCAAAATGTTTTTTGTGTACAGTGACAATGACATGCAGCTTTGAGAAGAACTGTAGAAATTCCAGTGTAAAAACTGAAGTTTGACATCAGTCAAGAAACTATATTTGCAATGAGATCCGAATTCAATTTTAACCAATGGTGAGGCACAGTTGGTGAGCGATCCTGTATGGTGCACTTGAAAGGCCACAAAAGAGGACTTTATCTTCAGAAAATACTATAGCCATCTTCCCCTTGGTGTAATGACACCAAAGCTTTCAAGATAGCACCTAGGACAATTTCATGCTGCTTTTTCATGACCACCTACAGAATTCACTGCTCAAACTTCTCAGGGGAGGAGTTCAACTTACAAATGCTTCCACCATTATTCTGGATGTGTTTTAAACAGATGTTATTTGGGCACTACTGGCTTCCTTTGCATTAAGCTTAAAGATTATGTTATCCTGACTTCCAATTGTCTGTAAATTAATATTCCACAGGATAAACAGCTAAGTTTTACAGTTGGCTTTATTATGAGGCATCCACAGTACTTCTGGCTCACCAAAGATTAAAACTAAATTTCAGTTGCCTCTGCATGTATACCCAAATTATTTAGGGTCAGTTGGCAAATTCCACAAAAGATGCTAAAAAAAAAAGATTACAGGGGAAAAATTATATCAAATGTCACTTCAAAATAAAACTCTTCACATTTGTTTTTAAACTAGGAAGAATTCCTGAAACTGATATGCTGCAAAGGGTTACAACAGAGAAAGAATTCAAAAGCAATGTTTAAGCCACCTGATGATTGCAATTTTAATTGCTCAGTATGAAAAGGACATTGGTATTAAGAGGCATCCTCTTCTAGCTACTGATATGCTTTTCAATGATAGTTGGTCTTAGCTTTTTGTTACTTTATTATTCAGTGAGAATTCCACAACCGCTCCAAGGAAGTCTTCGCTTGCTACAGACAGCCAAGGACAGAGGGCCACTAAGAACACTAAGCCCTCCAGTGTGCTGCCTGCTCTAGCAAACCATGACCCCATTTGCACAAGAACCTTGTGACTTAAATTTGCATGCCAGTCATTGCTCTGTCCCCTTTAGGGCTTCAGGCTCTTCCTTACTGGGTCCCTTATCTGAGAGGTTTGAAGCCTTCTATACCAGATGGATTAACAAAAGGGAAATAGTTCTAGATCCAAACTCGCTGTACAGTACTGCCATAAACACCATAGTACTAGTCCTATTAGGTCTGGTGGCTGGAAATATCAGCTTCAAATAGCACTAAGGTTCTACAAAAGCATGGTTTGTTTTTTTTTAATTGTCAATGCTGCTAGAAGCTTTTGTCTCTCCTTGAGACCATGATGTCGTATAGAAGATATAAATCATTAAAATCCTATAGAAAAATGGCAGGTTACTTAGAGAAGAGGACACATTAGGAGATTACCTAGACACCACAATATAATACATAAACCAGCATGTTGTCATTTCAACATATCCAATACCTTTCCTATTTGAAAAATGCTTAGGAATTTTACACACTAATCTTGTCAATAATCCAAAATTTCTGCAAAGAAGAGAGTCACCGATGTGCAAAATGAAGCAAGAAACCATATCCGTGCTCCTGAGTGTATGGATACTCAGGTCATATAGGAAACAAAACAACAAATTCAAAAATAGAGTTCCATTATCTAATAGCTTCATTTTAAGCAGTTAGTGCCATCTATGGTCAGTATCAGTTGCTTGCATAGTTAATGAGAGCATGCATTCAGGATGCAGCACTAGATAAAGGCCATGCAGAATTGTTCTTGTGACTTGGGGGGGGGGGGGGGGGGGGGATGGTGGGTCACGCTCACATTACAGCTGTGGAAAGCCAAGAGTTCTACATTTTGGGAACTGAACAAAAGGAAATGGAGTGTGTTGGAGGAAGGGAGGGGAGGGGAGGGGGGTAGAGGCAGCTCCGTCCTGTAATCAAAGTGTCAGGTTTTCATCTAAAGCATAGCTATAACAAACCATTTCTGAACCAAAGGGAAAAAAACCTTGCAGAGTGACACATGTATTTCATGTTTAGAAAGATATAGGCACCAGTTTGTCATTAAAATGTGTATTTCTCAGCTCCACCACTAAGGTAAAATTCAAAGTGCCTCACACAGAATAAGGGGTGGTTGTTGGGTTTGGTTTTTTCCATTGAAAATGTGCTTATGATCTGCATATTATTCACTAATAACCCTAAAATCCAGTTCAGAAATACTAATTTCTTTCTATCATAAAATGACAACTTTGAAACTGGACACCACCACCCCCCCAAAAAAAAAACAATTGTTCAATGATCTAAAAAGGCAATGTATCAGGATGAAATTTATAGACCAATGAAAACCCACACTTTACATCCATGGCTTCTCCATTTGAAAAAAAAAAGACTCATTCCCCAGTACTCCATTTTCCATTAAAAGCTGCAGCCAGCTGTTTCTTTTGCAGTCTTTTATCATATCTTTTTCCTTGTAAACTATTTTGAAGAAAAGCAGGTTTTTTTCTTCTCTTCCCCACCCCTCCCCCTGCAAAAAAATAAATCACACATTCACCTCAAACATGGAAGGACCAAATTCTAGTGTAAGGAATCTAGTTAAAGAGCTTCATTGCTGGGCTACAGAAGAGTTAAACCAAAGGGAAGACAGATAGTGTGTTGATGGGTAAATGAGGACTACATCTACTTTCCATAAAATGAAATTGGTTACAACTACACTATAAAAGAGAATTGGTCGCAAGAACTACCCTTTCTAGCACATGCTAATTCAGCGAGATCTGCAAAATAGATTTCCGTGTTAGGGAGGGTAGCCCATTTAGGGCTGCATGGACTTCTGGTCCATGGGCTGCACTCTAGGTGCCCCTGAGCTAAAGTAAAGCTAATTTGAGTAGTGAATTTACATTTTTTTACATAAATATCCCTTTCAATTTATTTTATGTATCATATAAGAAATTTCAAAGCAGCCTTTCAAATGACTACAAACATTTACCAAACCACAAATACTCTTAACATTCACTTCTATGTGTCCAGCATGGATTGTTATTGACTTGGCACAAGGATTATATATATATATATATATATATATATGTGGATTAAGAAAAGGATATGCAGTAAAGAGCTTTATGGGAGTGAAAGACAATAATTGAAAACAATGTTTCATTATCATCATATCTCCTTATCAAAAGGGAGGAGGGGAAAATCTAAATATGACCAACTTTATCTCAAAGTCAACAAACACCAAAGATATCAATAATGATGATTATGACAGAGCATTTTAGATTTGCTCTAGTTACAGGACTTGCTAGTGATTTCTTTGTGCTTACCAGGTAATAGCTCCTTCTAACCACACCTCTCTAAACAGCTCTCATAAACACTAGACCATGATGATCCACAGATAATTGTTCACCCAAACAAATAAGCAAGGACCTTATTCCAAATAACAACAGGAAAAAAAAAATCTGACCCACGTTTAAAAAAAAAACTGAATTGTTTTTGTTTTCAACCAACTTATCCTGGAAGCATTTTGGCAAAATGTCCTTGGGCACAATTCTCTGTGTTCACTGTCTGGTGTCCTTAAAGCATGCAGTAGTTTAAGATAATTAAATTTTTGTTATTTCATCAAGTTTTCATTATCAAACATGAAAATTAAAGGAAATCAAATAGCATCAAAATGTCAAGACAATGACATAGTCATTCCCAAAAGCATAGTTACATGTGTTTTTAGCTGACCGGAAAGAACCCATCCTACTAGCCAAATAATGCTAAAATATATGATGAAAAATTATATTTGAGCTCAAAGAAATTCTCTCCTGGAATTTAAAGGTTAGGGTTTGGGGTTTTTTTTTTATTATTCTTAGACAAAAGCATTCCAAAATTTAAATGTCTGTCTGGAAATGAAGCAAATTTCTATTCAGGTTTAACTATTTCACTGGTAACTACCAACATAAATCCCCTCCAAAAGAAATTCTTGTAATCACTCTAAAGGGGCTTTACAAATTTCCATGATATAACCCTTCCAAATCAAATTGATCCTATATTCAAAGGAATGGGATCTTCGTGAGAAGCTATTTGGTTGTGTTTGACAGTGTTCACATCTTATGCTATTTTTGATTGTAGAAAATCTACACCATAGCTAGAGAGGAGAGCTATGATCACACTGGGTTTAAAATAATGTTCTGAGGAAAGGTAACTATGCAAAACTCAATATACTAGTAAAAGTAGTAACAGCATCCAAAGGAGTTTGTCCAGAAGTCAAATAACAGGAAAACCAGAAAGCAACACTGCTTTGGCATGGGATAGATGCCTATACTACACAAAGAAAAAATGACAATCAAATTGGGATTATCATACAGAGTACTATTGCCAATAAGGTCAAGATAAATGAAATACAGTGAGCATTACAGAAATATTCACAAGACTGAATATAAAATAATTTTAAATATTGCAAGGGCTTAGATCCTTGGCTACCCTTACATGAATGGTTTTCAGGTCTATTAGACACCTTTATGCTCAAATTATCAATTATGCAAGACAAGTGACCTGATGCCAACATTTACCAACATTTCCCCATACTCCCCCAACCCAAAAGAGAAAAAAGGTTGAGCAACGGATATTACAGGATGAAAAAAACTATTTGCCCTCATTATTAAGTAGGAAAGATTACATATGAGTCTAAGTTCATGTAGAGTTGGGTGTATTTATGGATTGGAAAATATGGACATGGGAAAACATGCCAACTGGAGACTATATGAACATGAAATAGAGCACATCCCACCCTGTATTATGGCAGTCTGTTTCACAAAGAACCCAAATTATAAAGCTCTCATCAGGAAGAGAAGAGAAGAATGAAGCCAGAATATGTATATGCAACTTACAAAAAAATTCCGCATCTGTATGAGCATTGTAAATTCAGCAAGGCGGGAAATGTTTTCATTTTTGAAACAACAAAGGCAATCTGTTGCCTTGTGGAATAAGCTTTAGTTTTGACTATAGATTTGGGGAGGAGATCAAAGGGGATAAAACCTGTAAGTGCTGGAAAACATGGTTATAATCAAACCTTACAAAGAAACATTTTTTAAAAAGGTATTTAATATTTTGTTACACTGAGCCTCCATACTGCATTGCTGACTTTTGGCATTGGGCTGAGAGATACAGAAACAGAAGCAACCTTAAAAGGCAAGATTTGATTCTTCTGTTTATAGACAAAGAATGGCAGCTAAAGAGGGAGAGTGGTACATCTTACATCACCCAGGTATCATTCGCACCACCAGGTACATGTTTCTAGTTTAAAAAAATAACCCATATTATCAGGATACAACTTAGAAGGTGCTGAGGAGTACCTAGATTTCAGAACTCCAAAGGAGGGGGAAAAAGAATGGATAATGACTAGCTTCTTGCTATCCAGTTCACCACCTCTTAGCACTATGTCCAAGAGTCAAGGGATAGCCAGCTAAGATATACACACATCTTCACCAGCATGACAGTAACCAAAGATTCTTTATATCTCAAAAAGCTTACATCCATGATGCTAAGAGAAAATTACATACATTCACACATGAAAGGTTCATTCACTAATGCTCATCCCTCTTATACTAGCTGAGTATATGTACCTGAGAAACAACATTAGTGTTAAAATATTGCCCTTTAAAAAAAGACTGAAGACAAGGGGCAAGAGCAGAAGCAGCCATGGTCTCTCGGTTTCACTGTTCGCTTCTACGTCTTACCACACTAGACATCAATCCACAAATCAATGAGGATAATTTCTGCTCAGGCAAAAACCCAAAATAATATTATTTCACAGTTCTACAGAGCATATACTACTTATAGCATAACTGGTTCACAGGTTTCAAAACCCTAGTGTCTGACAAAAAGTTGTGGCATTTCACTAGAAAGAGTATGCACAAGTGCTAAGAGGCAGTCTGGGATTATGGTTTTTGACAATTATTCCAGTTAACTTGTTATCACTGCTTTCTTCGCCTATGGCTATTATTTGGTTTGATGGCAGAATAAGGAGACACTTCAAACACACTGCAGTTTAGTTCTCCTCACACACACGCATTAGGCACATGAACCAAAATTACAAAACAAAAGCAGGGAGCCAGGGGAGAGGAAATATCGGGGAAAGGGAACGAAAATCGAGTTCTCGATTCTAAATAAATAAGTGTCTTTACAGATAAAACACCTGGTTTGCAGAAATCTCACTGAGGTTTTTGAGAAGGCCGTGCAGAGGTGTGCATGCTAGAAGGTAACTTTTTTAAAGATTTCTCAGCAGACTGCTTGCTACTGGGAGATGAGGGATTTCCAGGATCCAGCTGGGAAGACTTAGATCTGCGGGTAGAAAGTAGGGAATGCTTCACAGAAGTCGAATCCTTGGAAGCAGGCTGCTCTTTTGAAATGGTGTTTGCATTTGGCTGCTGGGAGGATGGCAGCTGGCTGCCTTTCTCTGACTTCTCATCCACCGTGTTCTTGCTGATTGACCTGGTGGAGCCCCCACCTGACTTTTTGGTGAGCAATGTGGTTTTCCCAAGATCGGTGGACCTTCGCGTCTCCTTCTGCCTCAGAGCTGATTTGAAGAAGGACAGTCCCTTGTCTTCTGACTTGCTGTCCCTCTTCAAACCTGACTTCATGCCTGGGTTGGGAGACCGCAGACTGGCCATGGAGGAGCTCCTAACATGCTTTCCATCCATTCTGCTCTCCCCACCTTTGGACTGACCCACCCGAGGGGAGTTTGGTTTGGAGGTGGATGTGACACTGGCTTTGTCAGAACCAAGGCTTATTTTGGAGCCTTCCCGGCTCAGGCTTCTGTCTGAAGTCCTATTCTTTCCAGCAGAGGAGGGACCCCTGGTGGCAGAGCCCAGAGGGGGTTTTTTGGCAGCTGTAGAGGAAGAAATAGAAGCCGAGGAGGAAGTTAACTTCTGCTTCTGCTGAATAGCTGCAGTGTCCTGGGATTTTGTAGATGACTCCTTTTTGGGCTGACCAGGAACAGGGGATACATGTCGCCCACTAACCTGGGAAGATTCTGCTTTGCTTCTGGAGCGAGAAGTCTTTATAGAACTTTTTAAGGGAACAGGAGAAGTGGGAGATGTGTTTGAAAGAGATGATTCCTGGCGAGCCAAGACTGTCCTCCCTTTCCTCAGGCTTTTATCTGGCTCAGAAACCCCTTTGGAGGTAGGGGATTTCTTAGTTGTGCTGTCTGACTTTTCCACAAGTAAGCCAGAGCCACTTGGGGTCTTTGCCTCTTTGACTGGGGAGCTGTCAACAGAATCACTCTGATCTACATAGGCAATCTGATTATTGTTATCAAATGGATCCGAAACAGGATGTCCTCGATCCCCTTGTGCTGAGCTTTTGCTCTGTGTATCAGAAAGACTCGAGGTCACTTTCCTGGTAGCTGATTCATCTCTGAATACACTTTCCATGACAGCCAGAGGGGCTCTACCCACAGCCCTGTGCTCACGCCTGTTGTGGCTCTCACTTGGCTCCGTGTAGCTACTAGAGAGGTTCCTTAAGCTACCAAAGCAAGAGATAGAGACTTTATCATCTACTGCCTCCCCTATCTTCTCCAAGGTAGAAGCAGAACTATGCACGGGAGAGTCACCACAAAAACGCGATGGAGAGTTAGAACGCATTTGCAGCTTGGCCGACAGGGACCAAGAGGGTCGAATGCAATTTTCATTGACAGCCAAAGGGCTGGTAACAGAGGACCTGGATGACAAGCTTTGGCGCTGGACACTCCTTACAAATGGTCGGGTTGAGAACCCACCTGAGAAAAGCAAAGAAAACAAAGTTAGGGCAAAGTGCAGAATAAATATCCAATCATAGAGAATCAGAATGCGGGGGCAGCTAAGTGGTGCAGTGAGTAAAGCGGGCCCCAGAGTCAGGAGGACCGAGTTTGGTTCCAGTCTCAGACACTTAACACCCACACACACACACACAAAAACTAGCTATGTAACCTTGGGCAAGTTACTTAACCCCAACTGCCCTCCAAAAGGCAAAAAAAAAAAAAATAGAATGGGGTTATTGGTTAGCGTTACTGAATTGATTTTTCCCCCTTCTTCCTTTTTTATATTTTGTTATAATAGGCGGCTTGTTATGATGCATAGGTGAAAGGAGAAGGACATATTTGGAAATGATGGTGATAGAAAAACAAAAGATACTCATGAAAATTAATTTTTTTTTCAAAAAAAAGAATCTAGAGACTGTGCCATTTGGTTATTATGTCATTGCCCATGGTGTTTTTAAGCATAATGCAGTTTCCCTAATTCTCTCTTGATAGTACCAATTATTATACTTGCCTTATTTGATATTCTTATACATCCTTTATACTTGCCTAATCTGAAATCCTAATTAAAACTCCCATTTTTCTAGAGTTGCCTCAAACATAATACATTATTTCTAGCACTATCAACTCCCCAAAAATACTAGAGACTAGAAATTGCCAAATCCATACCCTTTTATTCTACAGATGAAGAAACAAAGGGCCACAGAAGTGAAGTGACTTGTCCCAAATAACAGAGCTACAATTCAAACACAGGGCTTCTCTTCTTCACCTGAAGCTTTCACACTAGACTATGCATGTACCTTCAGCTATTATCTATTAAATGAGTACAAAAGCCATAGGAACATAGGAAGAATTAAATATGCCTGTCACCCCCCCACCCCCAAATCAGTAAACTCCTGTGGCTTCCTAGACTTCCAGGCATCCAAAGTCCTTCATGACCTCACCCCTCACCTGTCTGTTTTCCTCCACAGCCCCTCTTCACATACTCTGCAATCCAATGATTTGGCCTCTCAGTTCTAACTCATGCAAGGCACTCTTCCTGACTCCAGGCATTTTCACTGACTATCCCCGCCCCCGCCCCCCAACCTCCCATGCCTGAAATGTTCTCCCTCCTCCCCTCACTCTCCTGGCTCATTGAGCTTTCTTCAAGTCCCAGCAAAAATCCCACCTTTAGCTTGTCCTGGATTCCCCTTTATGCTACAGCCTTCCCTCTACAGCTCATCTTTAATCTAGCTAATTTGTATGTAGTTGTTTGCATGTTGTCTCTCCTGTTAGACGATAGGCTCTTTGAATGCAAGAGCCACCTTTTGCCTTTGTTTCTATCTTCAGCACTTTAGGCCAGCACCTAGCTCATAGTAGACATTTAATAAAAGTTTACTGGATGACTGAATCACCAAGTGCATTTTTTAAAACAAGGGGAATGGAGACAAAAATGTGTCCATTTTATCATGAGAATAATGACGATTAGGGATTAAGTTTTCACTGGTCAGCATCTGCCTAAACAGACAAGGAACCATTTTTTGCCACATAGACTATCTGAGCTGAAAGGGTCCTGGAGAGATCACCTAGTCCAACCTTTCCTTTTACAGTTGAGGAAACCAAGGCCCAGAAAGAGTGAGGGGCTCAAGGCCACCCAGTTAAAGGAAGAGCCAGGATTACAGTCCACATGGACAGATTCCCAGAGCAGTGCTCTTGCTGTTACAAAGTAGTACCTCTTTTTTCCTCTTTCCAAGGATCATCTCCCTCCAAAAGGGAATCTTTGTCTCTCTCGTGCTTTCCTTGTGAGATTACCTTCCATTTACATTGCATGTATCTTATATGCACAAAGGATTTGCATGCTGTCTCTCCTATTAGATTTTAAGCGTCTTGAGTCCAGGGACCATGTTTTTGTCTTTCTTTGCATCCCAAGTGTTTAACACATAGCAGGTATTTCATAAACGTTCCCTGACTGACTGATGTTTCATGTATAGACCACAGGGTAAGGTACCAAAGATATCTTCCTTGTGACAGAACCTAAGCTAACAATCTCCAGATATTCCCAATTCTCAAACCCTTTTGTTCACAATGATTTTTTTCTACCAATCTCATGCTACTATTAGAGCAATATTCTGGCCATCCACCTCCCAAAATAAACTTAATGAATTCTCAACCAGTAAGTGAAAAATGAAAACAAACCAGGCTTACTGAAAGAGTTCATTTTTTTCATGAGTGGCTTTCAAACTTTTTGACATTACAACTCTCCTTCAGGATTCATCCAAATTATCTTTTCCATGACATGAAAGCAGTGTGGCATAGTGTATACAGTGCTTGAAGTCAGGGAGACCAGGATTTAAATCTAAATTCAGATACTTGGTTAAGCTATGTGACCCTAGGGAAGTTGCATAACCTCTCTCAGTCTCAGTTTTCCTATCTGTAAAATGGGTATAATAATAACATATACATTACAGGGTTGTTATGAGGATTAAATGAAATAACATGTGAAAAACATTTTGTAAACCTCAAAGTTTTATATCAATCTGAGTTTATAGGATCGCAGCTTTAGAACTAGAAGAAATCTTAGAGGCTATTCTGTCCAACCCTCTTGTTCCTCTGAGGAAACCAAGGCACAGAAAAGTTAAATAATATGCCCAGCATCACTCAGCTAATAAGTGTCTGTGGTAGAATTTGAACACAGATCTTCCCGACTTCCAATCCAGTGCCCCATCCATTATACCATGCTGCCTCTGTTAAAATTATTACTGTAAATATTCTACCAATTCCACCATTTGTCTCGTAAGTACTATTAACAACACCAAATAGCAACGACTCCAGTTCCTTTGACAACAAATATACACTCTATCACAAAAGCAGGGGGAAATGGAGTATGGGGTAGAGAAGGACACCTTATCCTATTGATAGAACCTGTGGCTTTAACACAACCAGTCAGCAAACTACCCTGAAACTCCAGTGTTTATGAACACTTTGTTCTCTAGCAACCCCCCCTCGAGGCTCAGTCCCCTCAGACCTGAGAAACTACAAACTAGAAGCTCTTGACCATGTTCTGTGTCATGGAGCACCTTGGAAGGGTAGTGAAGTCTATTGACACCACCCAAGTTCCAGGGTCTCTCAAAATCTACAGACTCCTTGGGGGTCCCACAGGCCCATGTTAAGAACCCCTTTGTTGTTGTTGCTGTGGTTCAAATGCATCTGGCTCCTCGTGAGCCCATTAGGGGTTTTCTTGGCAAAGATGCCGGAGTGGTTTGCCATATCCTTCTCCAGTTCGTGTTACAGATGGGAAAACTAAGGCAAACAGGAGGGTCACACAGTCACTAAGTGTCTGACACTAGATTTGAACTCAGGAAGAGGAGTCTTGCTGACTCCAGGTCCAGCACTCTGTCCACAGCACCACCTAGCTGTCCTGTAAGAATCCCTGCTTGATACCATCTCTAAAAGCCATTTCTTGCTTCTCCCATCTCTTCCTGTACATACCATCATCTTCGCTTCTTTCCCCAGTCAACTCGACCGACTCTGAGAGCGAAGCCAGAGACGTGCGCCTGGAAGAAGCCGCAGAAGTGACGCTGGCTTGCTTACTCCCTGGGAGCCGGCTTACCCAGTGTTCACACAGTGAAGAACTTGTGGAACCTGCAGAGAAGGCAGAGAACTAAGATCAGAGTAGACTCGCATGGCCAATTACATGTTAAAGGGCCCCCTGTAAGTCCTGCTGATTGATCACAAATGAATTATTGATGTTCCCACCACTGGAGTTCAACTTTAACCACCAGAAACCAGAATGATGCCTTTTGGGCGACAGCACACTATGACTAATTAAGGAGGGAACCAATTCCCGTACATATTATATCATTTTAGATATAAATAATGCAAGTAGAGTCCTTAATGCTTCATAAAGCAAAATTTAAATTTAAGAGAAGATATCAGTTGAATAGAACATAGTCTCAGGGTAATATTTTTGACTGTTATGAAATAAGTGATTTTCATTTTCGAGGCTGTCAACACTGGTTCCTTTTTTTAAAAAACTCACAGGTATGTGAAGACTTAATCATTTATTCATATACTGTAATAACCATATAAACAGACAAAGGGAGGTAAGTAAGACCTGGATAGTGAAAGTGAGGTGATTCAAAGAAGAGGATCAGTTTGAAGGAAGGAGGAAGAATAGGGGAGAACAACAAGGCAACTGTCCTCAAGTAGCTGAAAAGCTGTCATGCGGAAGAGAGTTAAACGGCAAGTAGTGTGGTATTGGAGGCAGAGCATGGAATCTGGAGTAAAAGCCCCTGGTATCAAATCCTGGCTCTGCTGGTCACTACCCATTAATCTTTCGAGGCTTTAGTTTCTACTGTAAACTGAAGGGGGGAAGAGGGTTGGACTAAATTACCTGAAGGGTCCCTTTCATTTCTAAGTCTATGATATCATGACTTATCCCCCGTGACACAGGAAAGTATAACAAACATCATGGAGACCACAAAGACACAGATTAAGTGTAAGGACAGACTTAATTTAAGAACTGTTGCTCATCCTTCATTTTTGAAGAGGACCAATGACATTACAGTGTTGGGGCAAAATAGTGGATGATGGGTGATGTCTTGACTTGCCCACGGGTTGGATTTAAGTGAGACAGAGCTGTGCAAATTCATCAGTCTCCAGTCTTCCAGAGTCATCAAAGTCCAGCAGCAAGACAAAAGTCGAGATGACTGGTGACAGCCCAGGATGCCATGGATGACCTTGGTGACTTTGATGTCTGACCAAGCTCTCAGCACTCCACAGTGCCTGCTTCAGCCCCTTCATGGCCATTGGAACAAATTGTTCTCATCCAACTATTCCACCAGGGGAAGTTCTTGACATGCTTAGGATAGACATTCCCCTGAGTCACTGAAGGGTTTGAGGCCTGTCGGTCATCCTCCACCTGAATTAACCGATCTGGCAAGATAGTTTTACTGGGATGTAGCCGCTGCATATATATGCTACAGCTCCTTAGAGTCATGGGTGAGAGTTGGGTGACAGGTAGACACCAAAGGTGGATTAGCAGCCCTGAAAAGGACTTAGCAAGCCCTCACGACAAGGTATTAGTCCTCCCTGAACATCACATATATGCCATAATAAGTATATACACTGGGTATAGGGCAACTCCAAGATGAATGAGCTGCCTAGAGAAGTAGCAAGTTCCCAGTTACTGCAGGTATTCAAGTGAAGGATAGAAGACTACTTTTGGGGGAGGATAAGAGGAGATTCATGCTTCAGGTATAAGCTATACCAAATGACTTCTGAGATCCCTTCCAA
>NW_027185627.1:2467957-2476577 GCF_028583685.1 Petaurus breviceps papuanus
TGCCTTTTTCTTTTTTTGCACTTAATAGCATTTTTTTTCTAATTACATGTAAAGATAGTTTTCAACATTCATTTTTATAAGATTTTGAGTTCCAGATTTTTCTCCCTCCCTCACTTTCCTGCCCCCTCCCCAAAAGAGAAAGCAATCTGATATAGGTTATACGTACATAATCATGTGAAACATATTTCTACATTAGTCTTTTGTAAATGAATCAAAACAGAAGGGAAAAACCACTAGAAAAGACAGACAAAAACAAAAAAAAATGGAAAATAGTATGCTTTGATCTATATTCAGACTCCATAGTTCTTTCTCTGGAGGTGGACAGCATTTTCCATCATGAGTCTTTTGGAATTGTCTTGGATCATTGAGAAGAACTAAATCTATCATAGTTGATTATTGCATAATGTTGCTGTTATGTTGTACAATGTTCTCTTGGTTCTGCTCACTTCACTCAGCATCAGTTCATAAAGTCTTTCCAGTTTTTCTGAAATCTGCCTGCTCATCATTTTTTATAGAACAATAGTATTCCACTACATTCATATACCACAACTTGTTTAGCCATTCCCCAACTGATGGGCATCCCCACAATTTCCAACTCTTTGTCACCACAAAAAGAGCTGCTATAAATAGTTTTGTACATATGGGCCCAGGTTGCCTTTCAAAATTAGTCTCAATCAAGTAGCATATTTGCCAGAAATGGAACGGGGGTGGTTCAGAGAGGGGAAGGTGCCAGTTTGCACATTCTATAAGCTACACGCTGTTTAAATAGGCAGAGATCCTCTAGAAAATAGGGCAACATTAAGGCTTTGACTCCCAGAAAAAGCATTCCATGTGGATAAGAGCCACATTGAATTCATCCGGGGGGGGGGAATCCCACTTTCTCATCTTATAACTAACCTGGATGATTGCTTGAGTAACCACCCCATTTGGGTAAAATTTTAGTCTAATTTTATATTCTTCTGTCCTGGGGCAAGAGCTACTATCATCTACAGTTTCCTGAATAATCATGATTTGGTTCTAAGGTCACAAGAGCATAAGAAATGCCAAATAAGGTTAACCCCATGGTGGATCCAGACTAGTATTCCATCTCTGCCAGGCACCAAGTTTGGATGTCTTCACTACTATTATTCAAAGAGGTTAGTGATGTCCCTCCAAAATTTTCCAATCACCTTTCCCAACTTATGGCTCTATAATGGTAAGGGAATTTGAATATTTTTCCAGAACCTTAATAAACCTAAGGGAATCTGAAGACCTTCCCTGCTTTGAAAATAAACTCTGCCCCCTAATAGGCTGAATGTAATCACATGGAGTCTATGGTGGGAGGAGTTTGCTGAAGGGTGGAGCAGAGCCCAAAGGAAACTAGGAGTCGGAACTAGACTAGATGGTTGGGAGGAGAGCATACTTCTGAGGGAGACAGACAGGCTTGTAAGTAAAAGTTGTTCTTGTATTGGTTTGTGGGAAGGCTAAAGGATGATGTGGCTCTCTGTCCTGTTGTGGCTTATTAACTTCTTTGCTACTATGATGGTTTTGGGATTAGGTTTTCTGGTGTCTGAATAAATGTTTTGCTTCTGTCTTCTATATGGAGTCTGTCATATTTTGTGATCGAGCACTATGCAGGTATATTTATAGTGATCATGGGCAGTGTGAATATTGCATTGGCGCTATGGGATCCATTACCCATAAATTTATTTAACATTCCTATGATCTTAATTTTCAATAAATATTATTCTTCTTGGGATAATGAATTCTCATTTTCTTTCCCAATATAAGAAATAATATTGCTTTTCTTTCTTTCTCAACCTCTCTCAACTTTCAAGGGGAGTCCCTTCAATGCCAAGATATTCCAAGATTTTATTTGCCGTATGAGTCCATTGTTAACCTCATCCAAACCATTTATGGGTTTACAAACTTCTGTCATAGACCCACCTCATGTTTCTGATATGAAAGCAGCTTCCCCCATTTCCACTATCTCATCATCTCCTTGGGGATTTTGGTTGTCCTTTTCTCATCTCTTGATTAATGGTGATTCTGAGACCATCACAATATTATTGGTGAACTAACACGACAGGATCAAAGTTACATAAAGAAAAGGCCTTCTGAGGGGACTTTACACCAAAAGTCAATCTTCTATGCTAGAAAATTTACGTAAAGACTACAATTTCCAGAAACCTGATCTGGCCTTACCTGCCACAGAGCTGTTGGCTGACCATGATGGTATAGCTGTTCGCCTCTGGTAGAAAAGTATATATGCTGTCTGCTTACAGACTTCATCCTCAGACAACTGCTGTACATCACTGTCATCAAAGCAATACCAGAGACCATCCACGGAGTTCTTACAGTATGCTGTCAACAAGAAATTTCCATCATTAGCTCAATTTCAGCACCATTTCATTCTAATTTTAATGCCTCACCAAATTTCAGCCCGGGGATGAACTACAAAGCACCACTGTTTTGAGTTACTGGGTCAATTTATGGCATTTTCAAGAGGAGAGCAGGTAGTTAATCCAATCAATTAGTGCAACTTTCTTAGAAGAAGACAAAATATAATCCAAGTTAGGCATCACACTCAAGCAGTAGTTTCTTGCTGCATATGTGTAGAAACAGGAGGACAGCCACACAATAAAATGAGTTCTATTTTATCTTTTAAATATTTGGTCAATGTTAAAACATAATACACTCAGTCTATTTAAACATGATGCCATGCTCGAGCATTTGCTTACAGTGAAGGCACTGAGAGATGACCCATACATGCTCATCAGGCTGGCAGAGAACAAATACTACAAATACTGAAAGATGATGAATCCTCCTTTCCAGGTCTAACCAATAGCCTGAGATACAAATGAAGAATATGCATGTTGCAGCTGAAATAAACAAATAAAAACTGTGTTCACAAAAGAGTCCTGTCATCCTCTAAGAACCCATATTATAATCTTGTTCCCTGCAAAATCTATAATTTGTTATCACAGATTTGGAAATATCCATTGATCTTAGGGGGGAATGGATGCATAAATGATGCATTTGTAAAATAATTCTAATTATTTTCTTCCCACAAGAGAGTCAGCATTTTTTCTCATAAGAACTCCTGAGAGGCAGAATGATGTAGCACGTAAAGAAATGGCTTCAGAGACAGAAAGACTTGGTTTGAAGTCCCACATTTGACACATACTGGCTGCATGACCCAAAGCAACTCACTTAACCTCCCTAGGAGAGAGATTCTTAAACTTTTTGGTCTCAGAACCTGTTTAACACTCTTAAAAATTGAGGACTACCCCTGCCTAAAGAACTTTTGTTTATATAAGTTATTTCTATCAATATTTACCACATTAAAAATTAAAACATCTTAGCATTATTATGAAAATAATTTTGACCTTTCAGAGTCTCAAGGATACTCATGGGTATGTTGAGAACCATGGCTCTAAGCATCTTACTAAAACTGTAACTGCAAAGAAAGACTTGTAGGAATGTTCTCACCTGAGAGTTCCCTGTTCCAGGTACAGTCTCCAGAACCTACCTTAACCTTTCCTAAGAGGGAAGAGTCATTATGGTGCCACCTTTCATAGACAGCACTTACAATGTATGCAGCACTCTATCTCTTGCCATGCTTTGGGAACATGGTGCTTATACTTCAAGCAACCTGTAATTTTCATTGATATGACTACTCCCTCCAAGGCAGACCACAGCAATGATGATGATGATAATGATGATGAAATGATTAAAAATAGATGGCATTGGGGTGGCTAGGTGGCGCAGTGAATAGAGCACCAGCCCTGAAGTCAGGAGGACCTGAGTTCAAATTCGGCCTCAGACACAACAAAAAAACTAGCTGTGTGACCTTGGGCAAGTCACTTAACCCCAATTTCCCAGCCTTCTCCCCTCCATAAAGAAAAAAAAATAGATGGCATTTATATGGCATTTTCTTGTTTATAAAGTACTTTACATGTATTATTTAATTTAATCTTCACAACAACCATGTGTGAAAGGTGCTATTATTATCCCTATTTAAAGATGAAGAGACTGGGAGTCAGAGAGATTAAGTGACTTCCTTAGGGTCACACCACCAGTAAGTGTCTGAAGCAGTATTCAAAAACAGGTCTTTCTGACTCCAAATACTTCAATCTGCTATAATACCCTGACTCTCTCAACTTATTGCAGCCTTTCCAAATTTTAGTAAATGGTTATATGAGTTATTTTTCCCAGAATAATCATCAATGAACAACCTTTCATGACAGCCTTCTCCACATTTATCTAGGGTGTTCCTTGGCCAATAGCCCAACAAAAGGTCCATAGGTAGAGCCTTTCCAGCTTGGCTGGACATGTCAGAGCCATTGGCACCACCTTTAGGAGTCACAGATACCACAAAAAGACATCAGAGGAAGGTGTTAGTAAAGGAAAGGCTCTTTAATAGTACATACATTATAAAGTTGACTAATGAGGTTGTTGCAACAACAATAATTTATGAAAACACTGTCATGCTTAGAATCAGGAAGACTTGGGTTTATATTCTGTCTCAGGCACTTACTAGCTGTGTGACCCTGGGTAAGTTGTTTAGCCCTTCTAAGCCTCAGTTTTCTCACCTGCAAATGGGGAAAATAATAGCAACTACCTTGCAAAGTTGTGGGGAGGAGCAAAGGAGATGATATATAAAAAGTGCTTTCCAATCTTACAGCACTATACAAGTGCCAGTTTTTATCACTGATACCATTATTATTTTTTTTTGGAGGGGGGAAGGCAATTGGGGTTAAGTGACTTGCCCAAGGTCACACAATTAGTTAAGTGTCAAGTGTCTGAGGTTGGGTTTGAACTCAGGTCCTTCTGACTTCAGGGCCGGTGCTTTATGCACAGCACCACCTAGATGCCCCTGATATCATTATTATTAATGTGGCCTCTGTCACTGGAGGGAGTGGTTACATTAAAGAAAATTGCAGATCTTTTGGGAGGAAAGCACCACATGCCTTCCACTCAGTCACAGAAGCTTGCAACCTCAATGTCATTCTCACCTACTCACTCTCTCACATATCCAATCTGTTGCCAAATCCTATTAGGCAGGTAAAAAAAAATATCTCTTATACCACACCTTCTCTCCACTCCACACAATCGACTGACCCTCTTCACCTCTAGCCTGCATGAGCCTAATGACTGGCTTCTCTGACGAGTTTCTTCCCAAACCAATCCATCCTCTTCAACTCAGCTGCCACAAACGTGATCCTCCTACAGCACATGTCTGACCACATTTTCTATTACCTCCAAGATCACAGAAAATCCTCAGGCATGAAAGCCCTTGAGAACCCTGCTCCTTCGTGCCTTTCTTGTCTTTTTGCAGTTCGTTCCTCTCTCATACTCTATGATCCAGGCACACTGCCTGACTACTTTTCCCTCACACTCGACATTCCACATCCCAACTCTGAATTTGTATTGGATTCCCTCCATACCTGAAATGCTTTCTCTCCTCATGTCTGACTTCTGGAAGTTTGCCTGATTTCCTTCAAGAGAGATTAGATTCCATCTTCAGAAAAAGGCCTTTCCTGTTCTTCCTCCCCACCCATTGCTAGTGACTTCCCTCTAAAATTACTTTGCTTTTACACATATATCTTATATGTACACAATTATTTGAAGGTTGTCTGCCCTCATTTGAATGTAAGCTCCTGGAGGGCAGGGAATGCATTTTTGCCTTTCTTTGAATAACCAGTGCCTAGCTCCGTGCCAGGAACACAATAAGTGCTTAATTAATGCTGGTTGGCTACCAAGTTCAGACAAAGGCTATGTTTTATTACATAGCAATGCATACATTATAGATAAAAGACATCTGTGAAAAATGATTTTTATTTACTTTATTTTTCTTTACTATTTAGCCACTCTCCCTTGCCAGAAGAAAGAAAATAAATTCTTCCTAAGATTTCAAAGGGTAAATGCTTAATGGAATACTTTCCATCCCCTCAGGCTCTGTACCACTGAGAGGATCTATCTTTTAATGGAGCTTACTGACAAAAGTAAAATTTTTAGATGTTCAGAAGTCACAGATAGGCAGTTGTAATGTTCAAGCATAGAAACTAAGGAGAAATGAGCAAAATTTATGGTAGATAGAGGGAAGGGGTTAAGTTGTTTTTTTCCCAAGTCTGTTCCATGCAAGGGGCCACACTAGCTGCTAAAAACCTGGCATAGACTGTTTTTTGCTACACATGCATTTCTTGAATCTGCACTATAAAACAGCTTGTATTTTCCCACAGAGGCAGTATTCTAATTGGGGGTTACATTTCTGACCAAGGAAAGGCTGGATAACCATCTGTCATGGATATTACACAAAGAATTTCTGCAGTAGTTGGGAGATTGGACTATTTGAGCTCGGGGGTCTCTTCCAACCCTAAGACTCTGTAAGTCAACATCAAGTAAATTATAAAGATGACCAACTATGTCATAAAAGCACAGATCCAACAGCTATAAACCTCTATCATCATTTAAGATAGTAAAATGATGCTCCAAGTCCTATAAAATGGTTATAAATTTACTGAACACACTGATTATACAGGAGGCCTTAATGTCCTATAAAGTGTACATACAGCACATTAAAAAATACAGCTCTTGCTTCCTCACGTTTCTTACAGCACTTTGCCTAGACCTTTCCTTTGTCCTTACCACATTCTATTCTGTGTCACTCTTATTTGTGTACATGTCCCATTTTTCCTCAAATAGATTCTAAACACCTAGAGAGTCATGTTTCACTTTTCAGTCTCTAGTTTGTGGCACATTACAAGAGCTTAATTTTTTTTTTTCCTGAACTAAATTGAACTCACAACATCTTACATTTGAGTTAATGATAATAAATAATGAAACAGTTAATAATTCTGCTTACATTCATAGAATTTGGAAGGACTTTAGAGTGGGAGATGGTTTGCATTGCTATGTAATATGTGTTTGTTAAAAATTTTTCTTTTAGAGTTTTAATTAATTTCTTTTTTTCTTCAAAATTTTTCCATCACACTCAAAAAAACTAAATCATTTTGTTAAACTGGGAGCTGTATTAAAAGTTGGGATCATCCTTTTGAAAAATAGTCACTAGGAGTATTTAAATAATTAAAGACTTCATTAAGAATTTTTAAAGTAGGGGAGGGGAGGGAGGGGGACAAAATGTGAAATTCAAGGAATTGTGGAATTGAATCCTGTAAACTAAAAGGAAACAAACAAATTAATAAATTAAAGTTTAAAAAAAAAGAATTTTAAAAGTAAAGTTTTGGAGTCCAGAATTTTTCTTTTTGTTCACTTTTTTTCTCTTTTTTATTTCTCCTTCAAAATATATACCAAACAAAAAATAGTGGAAGGAAGGCAAGTCATACTTTGAAAAAATAAATTCTTATTGTTATCTTCTGGTTTTCTATCACCTATGTTTCCTAATTTATCCCTCTCCCAGATAGTTATTAGATTAAACAAAAAAAATAAAAAGAAAAAACAGTTAAACTAAACAACTCATTGAAAAATTCTGGAATTATATTCAGTTTTCCATATTCAAAGTCCCATACGTAAAGTCATGCTCTTCCATTCAATGACAGCTTTAGGTATTTGGGGGCTTTGGGAAATGAGTCATAAGTGTTATTTTTTTAAATACTATCTAGCAAAGCCATTTCTCAGACTATCCAATCCCTATCACATCCCTAAAACCAACACCACACATCCTGCTACAGAAACCACTGAAATGAGTTAATAGATAATGCCACAAAGAAGTGAAGACAGCAATGAATGGGCAAATCTCTAAAATAAAAAGCATAACAAAGTAGAGACCGTCTGTAGCTAACCATATTCACTTTCCAGCAAACTGCATTACCTCAGATACTTCTCCAGACCTCATTTTCCTCATCAGTAAAATAATCTCTTGGGCCCTTTCTAGCTCTAAGTCTAGGAGATATGTTAGTTCAAAGTTTAAAAATTGGGGCTCAGAAGACACTTAATAATTTCTTAAGATTTGGAAGAAACCTTAGATATCATCTGATTCAACTCCTCCCCAAAGGAAAAAAGTCCTGGAATTCACTTTAAAATATTTTACATAATCTTGTAGGGTGATAAGGCACGCAAAGGGGGGGAAACCCCACCTTCTACAGAATCTCTCAATCCCTCTTAATTCTTGCACCTTCGCCCTGTTAATCATTTATTTATCCTCTATATATGGATTGCTTGTATATTTGTTTACTTGTTATTTCCCCCATTAGACTGTGAATTCCATGAGGTCAGGGACCATCTTTTGCCTTCTTTATATCCCCAGCAATTAGCTCAGAGGCTAGCACACAGTAATTGGCATTTAATGAATACTTATTGACTGACTGACAGGAAAGAATGAACCAGGGTGGTGTTAAGAGAACCTAGATGTTCTAGGCTCAGCTCTTTCCCTTGGTGGCCATGTGACTTCATTCAAGTAGCAATTTCTCTGAGGTTCTTTCATCTATAAAATGAGGCCAAAAAGGCCTGCCCTCACAAGGTCACAAGGGTAAGATGAGATAATATACATAAGAGCATTTTGAAAATAATAAAGCACTATTACAAATAAGAGTTTATGATTATCATTTCATTCTCATCTTTTTTAATGGAGCTGTGATAGTAATGGCAATTAAAGATTCCCCTGTATTGGCTTGGTTTT
>NW_027185627.1:2476587-2527623 GCF_028583685.1 Petaurus breviceps papuanus
TGGTATTTTGAACCTGGGAAGTTGCCTTCTTTTGGCATTACATTACAGGAGCTCAGAGGAGAAATGGGCCTAGGACAAGCTGCTATCTTGCTATTATTATCTTCTATTTATATACAATATCTAGAGAATATAAACAAGTAGATAAAGCAATTGCTTTTTATAACTGAAAAAAAGTCCTGGGATAGAATCTCATCTTCTGTAGGCTCACAGAAAGCATCTTCAGAATGCTTCTAGTAATTTTCTTTGGCAAGATATCTATATTTTGAAGGCCTTAATATCATCACCCTTACTACTTTACACCTTGGCCATCTTCTCACTAAATACCTTTTCTTTTCCACATATATCCCCCATTACCCTCTATTCTAGGCCCACTTCCCACTTTCCAGTTCTAGAAATAAAATCCATTGCTACTGAAAAAGGTGTGTCAATCTTTCCTCCCTATAATTTTCCAAGCCAGAAAAACCTCACTATGGATAGCAGTACCCCATTTGTGTTGTCTCCCCTATCAGAATATAAGCTTCTTAAAGATAGGAACTGTTCACTTTTGTACTTGTATCCCAAGCACTTGCCATAATACTTGGCACATAGTAAGCATTTAACTAATAGTTTATCATTCATTCATTAATTTTATTCATTCATACTACTACCATTGCTATCACTACTGTTACTATCTGAATCCTTGGACAAAGATAGTTACATCTTTATTGTGGGGGTACAAAATTGGGCAGCCTAATAGTTAATCTGAATATCTTAATTTTTTAAATAGATAAAAGAGATGCTACTGTAGCTGTCTTTTGCTCAGATCAGGGAAAGAGGGAAGGATCTTCATCCATTTTATTCATGGACATGTGCAGATATGATGAGACTTGCCACCACAGATGTTCAGTTTCACCCTAGTTGCTGACAGGGGAAGCAAGGGCCACAAAACACCAAGAAATTCTGTTACCAGCAAGATAAAAATCTGAAAGATCATCAGAAAAGGCATTCAGATTTTCAAACTGCAGACTTGTGTGATTACCTGTATAATGCCCCCCTTGCATGGTCCCGTGGTGATTACACACAGCATAAAGGTCATAGATGTAGTCCTCGGGATCTCTCCCTAGTCCATAGGGGCGCCTCCATGGGGACCAGTGCGATGGGAGGCTCCAGCTGCTCTGGCTCCGTTTTACCACATGCGGAGTCATATCCAGGCCAGTTAGAGGAAATTTCACCATGTTCTGAAGCTTCATTCGCCTGTCACCCTCCTGTTTCAAGGAGAACACAAACTGTAACCACGTAAAGCAAGTAAAAGTAAAAAGGGTCACTTCTTCTTGGTGCCTATTCAACTGTCTTTCTCACTTAATAAATCATGGCAATTGTTTGATCACAGGATCCTATATTTAGAACTGAAAGGGTCCTCGGAGGCCACCTAGTCAAATCCCCTTACCCTTAACATGTGAGGAAACTGAGCCCCAAAGACGTAAAGTGACCTGCCAAATTTCACATCAGTCAGTGAGTGGCCAAGGCAGATTTCAAACACAGGTCATCTGACCCCAAACTCTTTCCATTGAACTATGCTGTCATCCAATGAACCTACCCACTAATGTTAAATGGTAGAATAATTCACAATCACACCAAAACAAGGCTACAAATATTCTCTTTGGTATTGTCAATTCTCCAAATCTTTCTTACAAGTACACCAGTGTTTACTTCCTTGACATATAGAAGGAGCTTAATAAATGTTTGTTGATCAGTTATTATACTGAATAATTTACTTTGTTCCCAATTTCAAATGTTACCTCATTTTAAATGTACCTTGTAGGGAAAATCCTTTGAAATACAAGTGTTTTACCAGAGAACATTTTGAGAGAAAGAAGGCAGCTCTGCTTATGGTGAAGAGTTGCCTTCAGCATGACTTCGTAAGGAAGATCTGAACATTGCAGGAGGATGTGGAAATGGCTCATTTCCACAGTTGCTCCTTCCCAGCAGGCGGACTAATAACGAGTGAAGTAAATCTCCTGGACATTAGGCACACTCAGATGCAGATTCAACTAGTGAGTTCCCTGTCACTGGAAATATTCCACCTGAACCTAGTGGACTATCTGTCTGGGGCATTTCAGGAGATATTACTATACTTGGTACAAAGTTGGACTAGATGGAGAGAAGAAAGAAGAAATTAGAAGAAAGAAGAAGGTGAAGGAGGAGGAGGAGGAGAAGAAGAAAGAAGAAGCTACAGGGAAACAAGTAAGCCATTCTGGGAAGTAATTTGGAACTGTGCCCCAGAAGTTACTGAATTATAAATACCCTTGGCAAAGCTATACTTCAATTAGGTCTATACTTTCAAAAGAAAAAAAAAGGAAAAGGAAAAGAACTAGTGTGTAAAATGATATTTATAGCAACTTTTTTGGTGGTCACCAAAAATTAGGAACTAAAGGAGTATTTCTTCTACTGAGGAATAGCTGAACAAATTGTTGTATATGAATGTAATGGAATGAAACGAATAATTTTAGAGGAAACAGGAAAAACTTCTATGAACTGATGCAGAGCAAAGTGAGCATAACCAAGAGAACAATTTCTACAATAGCAACAACTTTAGAAAGGACAACAACTGACTTCAGAACTCTGATCAATGAAACGAGGAACCGTGAGTCCAGAAGAATGAATACAAAACATGCCATTCACCTCCTGTCAAAAAGATGAGGAATTTAAAATGCAATAAGAAATATACTTTCTTTTTTTACATAGCCAATGTGGAAACTTGTTTGACTGGACTATATCTATGTATTGAGGGCTTTGGGTTTGTTTGTTTGTTTTAATTTGCTTAATGGGGGATGGAGAGGTACAAAATAATTTTTTTAAAAAGTCAACATAGGAGATGACTCTCAGAGAGGAGAGAGGAAGAATACAATAGGAAATTTAAATTATGTAAAAACAAAACATCAATAAAATTTAAAACTAATACATAATTTTTTTGTCCCAGACTTGTGATTACTATGATTTCATTACATAGGAAACTGAGAAAGAGGTGTCTCCTTCTACCAATGAATACTGACTGGCACCTGAACTACACCTTATAGATTAGAAAATTATTAACTATGTGCCAAGTATAGTGTTAAATCCTGGGGCTACAAATAGAAAGGTGAGGTAGTTCCTGATCTCAAGTTGGTCACACTCTAACTGGAAAAGACAACACCAAAGCACCTGGCAGACAAAAAGGCCAGGTAGTACCTGGATTCTGCAGAGAAAACATCAGGGCAGACAGGAAGACCCTGAAGATGTTGGGAAGCAATGGCAGGACAGACTGTCCCTGAACAACGATGGTGGCCCAGTGGAACAAGGCCCAGGATGCCTCTGGGGCTCCAAGACAATGAATCACATGGCCTACACGTGCCAGCGGCGAGACTTGAACCCGTTCACCCTCTGAGGCCACTTTATCTACAACACTATAGATGTCTCCTGCATTTACACAGGGCTTTAAGGTTTACAAATTACACATGTAATTTCATTTGATCCTCAACAACTTCATGAGGTAGGTGCTACTGTTACGTCACTCTTACAGATGGAGAAACAAACTTAGAGGGGATGAGTGACTTACCCAGGGTCACACAGTGCCTGTGGCAGGATTCAAACTGAGGTGCCTAGTTACCCCATCTCATTACTAAGTACAGAACCACATCCCAAAGGAAAGATAAATGAATATACACAGGTTCTGTTCCCCTCTAGTAGTGTTGATATAAAGGGATCACACTACAAATAGGTCCCAACTTCTTATTAACAGACAGGCTGAGTTCCAAGAGTTCATTTCAGCTGTTTGCAATCCAAAATAAATCTCTCCTCTTTCAAAAAAAATGCTTTAATACTTAGCACCACACCCAGAAATAACTGGCCGTGTAACCTTGAGCAAGTTACTTAACCCTAATTGCTTTAAAAAAAATTTTTTTTAAATGTTTTAAATTATGCTTGTTTTCCCCAGGCCAACCTATAAGAGCTTACTTAGCTTATGAAGCCCCTGAAACAGCATTAGTTCATTTTTATACTATTTCATAAATAGTTCTATTTCAATGACACCTAGTCACCATTTAGAACTTACAAAAAAAACTTCACTGGTATCTGGTGTTCTTACATGACCTTCATTTCAAAATATATTTATTAAGCAACTCTATAGCAAATGTATCCCTCCCCTCTCTTCATTCAATGAGCCTTCTCGTTACAATTGCACTAATTGCAGCTGCTGCATTTCCCAGATAATACCAACATGAGTTCTATTATCAAAAAAAAATTTTTTCCTGAAATGTTTTAAATGTGGAAAACATTAAGCTGTGCTAGGCACAGGGGATACCAAAAAGAGGCCCTGTCCTCAAGGAACTTACATTCCACTGAATGGTAAATTGTATTATCAGGCAACTGTACATCCAGTTTTGTCTGCTACTTCCAAGAACTGATAAAAGGAATGAGAGCTAGCAGTCCTACTTTAGAGGAAGTTGAATGACAATTATCTAGGCCTCGTGGCTTCTGATCTCAATTACTTGGTACTATTGATTCTACTCTCTACTAACTTCACACACACCCCAAACCCTAAGCTAAGCATTTGGAAATATGATCAATAAAATAAACACTAAAGAACTGCAAAGCAAAGAAACTGCAACATAAAATCAAATTTGTAAACTTGTAGAGAGGATGTTGAACATTAATTTGGATAGTAAGGAGATGTTACAAAGATAGAGGTAATGGCGGAGTTCTGGGCTATTCATAATAGAACCATTTGGGGGCACCATTCCACTATAGGAAAGTCAGTAGCTAGTATTGAAAACATAATTTGTCCTTAGGGTTCTTCCTACCCCACAAAGGATGCCCTTACCTGTCGAAATCTCTTCAGATGTATAATAAGCACATCAGGCAAGGTCCACAGGCTTAATGTTATGCTTCCTTGCTGCAGTTGCTTACAGTGTGGGCAACGCCAAGCATCATCAGGGGCAAGCTAAAAATGAGAATTGTGGAGTGTTAGAGGATCTAATCCATCCCCCTCATGTCACAGAAGGAAAAACTCAGTCCCAAAAAAGTGAAATATTTTATACAAGGTCACAGAGATAGGTTAATAGCAAAAGGTTTGGTTTAATTTTTTTTTGACCAGTTATCCTTCTATTAAGTTACATCTTTCAATGATATTTTACATGGATTCAGAGAAATAATTTTTCCTTCCCAGGAAACTTTTCAATTCAGAATCTTGCTGGTAAAAAAGAGATAAGGCACATATTGTCATGGGACAAAAAAGGAGACTTTGAACATAAAGGGGTCCTTCATCTTTTTTTGTGATATTAACTCCTTTAGCAATCTAGTAAAGGTTACTGGATCCTTTCTTAGAATAAGGTTGTTGAATTAAAAAAATTAATAAATAGGATTACAAAGGAAATCAAAATTTGGTGAAAATAAAGATTTGTTTTCCAGTCCAAGTTGATGAGCCCTTGAAATATGTTCAAAGACCAAACTCTTGCTTTAGAGAAAATAAAGATAAATACAGGGAAACCATATGATTAGCTTCTAATGGCAGTGGAAAGCAGATCCTAGAATCAAAATAAGGCAGATCAATCAACCATCAAGGATTTATTAAGCACCTACTATATGTGAGGAAATATGCTAGGTAAGGAATGGCCAGGTGGCTCAGTGAATAAGAGCGCCAGCCCCAGAGTCAGGAGACCTGGGATCGGTTCCGGCCTCAGATACTTCACACACACACACACACACACACACACACACACACACACAAAAACTGGCCGTGTAACCTTGAGCAAGTTACTTAACCCCAATTGCTTTAAAAAAAAAGAAGAAGAAGAAAAAAAGAAATATGCTAGGTACAAGGAATACAAAAACAAAAGAGAGACAAGACAGTCCCAACCTCAAAAAGTTGACATTCTAATAAGGGGAGACATGGAGGAGAATTAACCAGAGCAGTAAGTTCTGTTCTGTGGAGTCACCAGGATTAAATGGTATAGAGTGAAAACTATGCAGGCTTTGGTACTACCTGTTAGGGCAAATCATTCAACCTTCTCTAGGCCTGAATTTCCTCAACTGTAAAATGAGAGGGTTGGCCTAGATTGCCTCCAAGGTTCATTCTGGCTCTAAGTCTGTGAATCTAAACACCATTCCAGAAAATGTCTGCTGCTAAGCTCAGCTATGGGTGGTTCACTTGAAATGGGATTTTAATACTATATCAGAAATTGGTTTCCAGTCGAAGCAGCCTTGGCTTAGGATGAAAAAATTACTAAGGTTTGATGGCTTGTTGAGATAAGAAAGACACTAATGTTCACAGTAAATTGGACTTGACTGCTACATTCATATATATTCATATAAGGGATATCATGTACTTTCCTCATAACAATCATGTGAATTAGGTTTTACAAATATTATTATCATGGTATGCCATTCTATAATGGCATTCTAAGCATATGGAAACCATGGCTCAGAAAAGTTAAGTGATTTATCCAGGGTCCTACAGGTACTAATAGCAGAATCAGAACTCAAGCCCAGATTTCACCTGCCTCCAAGACTTTCCTTCACACCATGTTGCCTTTGATATGATATATAATGCCCAAAGTTTACACTTAGACCTTACGCATGTATAACTGAGAGCATAGTTAATATACTTATTATATTATGGGATTTTATAATGAATGGAACTTTACAGATTGCCCTTCATTTTATAAACTGTTGGAAAACCTGAGTCAACTCTCTCGTATTTGAAAAAAGGAAACTGAGGTTAAGAATAGTCAAAAAAAAAAGTTGCCATAGTCACACAGGTAGAATACAGCAGAGCTGGGATGCATAAGACCATAGATCCATGCTCACACAGATACTAAGTGTCAGAGGAGAGATATGAACCCACGTCTTCTTGACTCTACGTACAACATGCTACCATGCTGTACCATGCTGCCTTTGACTAAACCCATGTCCTTGATTCCAAATACAAGGCTTCTTCCCTTTCCAAAAGATGACCATTTTGTCACCTTACCTTTCCATGATCATGAACAGCAAACCTAAATAGAGGTCACCAGGAAGAGAACTGTAACTTAGGTACCAACATCCAACACAAAATATCAAGAAAAAGAGAAGCTCTGCAATGAACTTGATGAGATCCTCCAGACGAGATCAACATAGCCTTAACTTTATTGAATGGGCAAAGGGGAAGGCAATGACAGCAGTTAGAAAATGTGGCTTGGTATTAAAAAATGAAAGAAGCCCAAGATAACTAGAACTGCAAGCTTGAACACCATGAATACTTTCAGAGGGCAGGAGGCAGTAGCTATGGAGAGCACCAAAGGATATAATTTTTTTAGAAACTACATTAAGCATATCTTATCAAACAGGAAACAGCTGATTACCGATACAGCAGTCATTTCAGAAGCAGCCATCTGTGTGCAGCTGAAAAATCAACTGGTTGGAGCAAAAGCCAAAGTAAATATCACACACACACACACACACACACACACAAATTTCATCAAACTGGATGAAAATAAGACATTACATGCAATTACTGCCATTCCAACATGACCCATTTAAATAAGCCCTCAAATCTGAAGAGTAAGAAAAAAGAGTCAATGTCTGAATTTTTACCTGTCACTATTTGCATTAAAACACTGTAATGACAAGACCAGAAGACCGGCTCAGCCAGCAGCTGCTCAATCCCCTCGTCCAAGCAGAAAGACCAAACATAACAGCAACAGCAGTTGAGAATGCACACTCATTTGCAAAACATCACAGAACCTTAGAAGCCTGAGAGCATTGTTGATTTATAAAAGAACCAAAAGTAGCTGAGGAGAAAACGAACCTACAGAATTGGGTGTGAGATTCAATGAAGTCAGATTATCCTAAAAACATCTATCGATAATATGGTATCTCATTTTATACCTCAAAGAGTTTTCAATGTACTTTCTGCAAAAGGAAACCTGTGACATAAGTAGTAAAAGTACTATTACCTCCTTTTGTTACCTTATTTTGCAAAAAAGGAAACTGAGGCTCAGAGTTAGAAAACTGCCCAAAGTTACACAGCTATTAAGCAGCAAAGCCAGAATGTGAATCTGTATCTTCTGACTCCAAATCCAGTGTTTTCTTTCATTACTTGAAATGAAAGGAGGAAAACAAACATAATCACAAAACTTCAGGGTTGGAAGGGCAAGCCAAGTCCAACCTATGCCTAGACAAGGTTCACCTGCCAAAGCCACTACTCTGTCCACATAGAATTAAGGTTCTGCCTACACCACCACTGAGCAAAGGAATAAGATTTTAGTGGAAGGCATGGCTTCATTTATAAGCCCCAATCATAGGTAACTAATCCTGAATTCTACACAACATACGGGATTATTTAAGTCTTAAAGTTTAAAAATGGTCTAGCTCTTGGCACAGTGCTTGGCACAGAGCAGGTGCTAAATAAATGCTTGTCAACTTGGTAGACAAAAGAAAAGAATTACAGAAATTTAAGCATGGAATATAGCCAATAAGTGAACTCATGTAATCTAGAAAGCTTTTCAACACCATAAATTGAAACAAAAAAGGAGATTTCAGTGTTATTCTTAATTTGACATAAAATTAAATTAACCAATATGTATACCTCATTCTCTCAACCAGTTTCTTTGCCTATATAGTCTATGATTACAGGAGGTCTGTGAACTTGAATGGGAAAAAAAATCTACATTTTTAAAATTACTAACTTCTAACTTAAATTTAAGATTTCCTTCGATTATGATTTTTTTCCTTTAGAAAAAGTTATTTTGAGAAGGATTTTCCAAAGAAGTCTATAAAACAAAAAAGGTTAAGAACCCCTGCTCTAAACCATCTGATTATTCAAAGTTTTACTGATATTCATGTTAATAACCTTAATGTCTTCAAAGGAACATAGGATCTTAGGATTTAGAACTAGAAGGAACTTAAGATATTTATTCCAGCCTCTTTACTACCACCATCATCGCTATTGTTTTCCTGATGGGGAAACTGTGACCCAGAGTGGTGATGAACAACATTCAACAAACATTCACCATATGATTACTATGCTCCATTGTGCTAAGAATGAAATGTTTAGTCTAAGATCAACAAGAGTTAACCGAATGGCACTGATATCAAATATCCTCTAAGTAGGCATTAAACCATTCCACAAACCATGGTTATGTTAAAAAAATTTTTTTAAGTGGAAATCGTTAGGCTTATTTGTTTGCCAATTACCAATTTTCCACTTTCTTAAGTTGTCAAATTACACATTCTACCTTCACTCACCTGTTCCTCTTTGGTGTACAGTTGGAAACACTGTGATAAAGTGCAAGTCTGAGGCTGGTGATGGTGTTCCCTCTGCAGACGGACACTTTCTGCATCAGGAACATATTCATCTTCTGTATTTACAAACAAGCTACAAGAAGGAAAGGAGGGAATTACCAAAGACTAAGATGGCGCCAGCTATAGGACTTTCCAATAGCATGGGTTTGTGTGGTTGTTAATGAGTTCACAACAAAAAGATACTAGAGACAAACTAAACATGATTCTGAAGAGTACTCAAGTACACCTCAAAGCAAGTGTTTCCTCCAACAATGCAGATCGCAACCCATCCATGTCCTTGCCACAGAGGTTCCACCCAAAATGCTAGAGGCCTTTTTTTTTCTCCTGACATCATGAAGATATTAGAGAAGCAAATATTGAGACCTTGCCAAAGATTAGCTCTTGCCAAATGACCCGCCCACCTTCCACATAAATGTCTCGTGGTGTATAAGTGAATGAGCATGATTTCTTAAAGACAATGCCAATGGACCATAGTATCTGGTAGGTTCTACCATGTTGGAAGATACCCAGTCAGTTAAGTAGAGAAAGGAATATCATAAGTAGGTTGACTATTGGGAAAAGAATTCTTTGGCCGCGGCAACTCATGAAACAACAATAAAAAACAAAATTGAAAAGTACTGTGCTTAGTGATTGTATTATAATTATAATAGAGCTTTAAAGTTTACAAAGCACTTTATATACATTATTTCATCTGAGCTCACAATAACCTTGTGATAAGAAGTATTATGTTCATTATTATGCCCATTTTGCAGTTGTGAAAATTGAGGCTCAAAGAGTTAAATGATTTGTCCATGGTCATACAAGTAGGGTCAGAAGTGACATTTGAACTAATGTCTCCATGATTCCAAATCTCACTATTTTTCAGTAAAAAAAACTGCTTTTGGAATTTTTTTTTGGAGTAGTGGGAATAAACTGAAGCAATTCATACTAGACTTGGACTTTTGTCACAAATGGAATGTTCCATTTGAAAAAAACAGCTGATGGGGGGATAAAAAGGAGGAAGGTAGAACACAATAAAGCCAACTGATACACAGAAATTGAATTCACGGCCTTTATTTCACTAGCAATGAAACAAATGAAGTAGATTATGTGAGGCTGTAAAAATGAAGCTAAGCCTAGAATGGTTAGGGAGATGAGTCAAATAGAATGCAAGACTGTCAAGATATTTCCATTAGGGGAGGGGAAAGCAAGTGTCAGCTAGGTGGTGCAATGGATAGAGCACCAGCACTGCAGTCAGGAAGACTCATCTTCCTGAGTTCACATCTGGCCTCAGACACTAGCTCTGTGACCCTGGACAAGTCACTTAACCCTGTTTGCCTCAGTTCTTCATCTGTAAAATGAGCTGGAGAAGGAAACAACAAACTACTCTAGCATCTTTGCCAAGAAAACCCAAAAAGGCGCCATGGAAAGTTGGAAATAACTTTAAAACAACAAAGGGAAAGGATGTCTTCCTCTGTCTATCCCCAGAGAATCTGCCAAGGGTCAGAGTTGAAAAAGGAGGAAAAGTAAAACAATGATGTCATAATTGCCAAGTAAAACAATACTCACTAATCTTTTGTCTCTTTGTCCCATTCCACTACTAACTTTACATGAGCAGTACCACCTTGTCCACATGATTTTAATGCCCTATGAAAGGAAAAAAGACATTGTTTTATTCTATTAAATATGACTAAAATTAAAAAATAACAGATTACTAAAATCAACAGTCACGATCTAACAGAAGAGGTCAAAGGTTATACAGATCTAAACTATAAACAGTCAAGTAGCCCAACTCAGCAGAAACTCGAGAATTCCCCAGTGAGAAGAGCATCAGGTTTTCCCAGCACTGTGAAGGGACTATAAGCCCAAAGCATATATCTGATCACATTACTCCTCTGATGAAGAGGTGCTGGTGGCTCCTTACTGTCTCTAGGATAAAATATAAAGATGTTTAACATCTAAAACTTCTCACAATCAGTCTTCCAGGTATAGCCCATTCCAATCTACTTTTCTAATCTGACTCCTTTCTTGAAGAGGAGGAGATGATATGAGACCTTACAGCCACATTTAGTTTGGGGACCCTGAGAGAAAGCAGAAAGAAAGCAAAGATTCAAGTGAGAACAGATGTCTACCACAGGCAGATGGGGTATCGGAACCAGAGTGGCAAGCACAGTAGTTGACTAATTCCCTACTGTCTGCAAAGGCAAATAGCTGGTGACAGCTTCACCTTTGCCCTCTTTCTCCTTTCCATATCCTCTTCCCTTGCCCCTGAAATTAAATTTACATTTATTTTGTATATATCTTGCATTCACTTAACTGCATACATGTTGTGCTCTACCACAGCAGAATACAAAATCCTTAAAGGTTGGGACAGTTTCATTTTCATAACCCTGGCATGGTGCTTGACAGTAGGCACTTAACAAATGCTTGCTGAATTGAGATGAATTTGTAGCTAGATCTCTGCTTCCCTGACAGTACAATGGAGGAGAGGGAGTCTTGGACTCCGTGCATGGGGCTAACAGTTATCCCTAATTTACTTAATGTCCGCAAGTTACCCTGAGAAGATCATAGCTAATGTACTCCTGAAAATAGGCTGGGATGAGTGTCAGCAGCTACATCTCCAGAATGTCTGTGAGGACAGCAGCTTCCCTGTCACATTTACACTTTCATATTAACAGATGCCAAGATCAAGTTCCAGCCGAGATAGTCACAGGAAACAGGAAACAGGCTTTTGAGATAGTTGCAGCTGGGTCAATAGGGGAAATATAAAGAGTATAACATAGGGAAGTGGTGCCCAATCTTTTCAAGCATAAGAGCCCTTTAAAAAAAAATTAAAACATTTCTTAGATCCCCACGTGATAGTAATTATACTATCACAGGATAATAAGAACATGGAAAGCACCTCAAAGACAAACCCTATTTATAGATAGGGAAACTGAGGCACTGAGGTTAAAGTAACTTGCCAAAGGTCACTTAGGCAGGAAGGATAAGTGGCAGGATTTGAAACCCAAGCCTTAGGACTTAAGAACCAGGACTTTTTCCATTGTAACAACTTGCCTCCTTCAATATCCATTATTTGAGGAAATACGTGACAAGAAGCTACTATAAATTCAGTAATGTTTTAAAGGAATTTGCATTTTAACCATCACAACAGCTTTGTTGTTCAGATGTTTTTCAGTCATGTCCAACTCTCCATGACCCCATTTGGAGTTTTCTTGGCAAAGATACTGGAATAGTCTGCCATTTCCTTCTCCAGTTCATTTTACAGTTGAGGAAACTAAGGCAAACAGGGTTAAGTGACTCACTCAAATTCACACAGCTAGTAAGTATCTGAGGCCAGATTTGAACTCAGGAAGAGGAGTTCCCAACTTCCCATATCACCACAGCAACTATATTTGAAAAACAGTAACACACGTATGGCAGCAAGGAGGTACAGTGGACAGGCCTGAGGTCAGAAAGAACTGAGTTCAAATTCATCCTTACTAACTGTGTGATCCTGGGCAAGTCACTAAACCCTGTTTGCCTCAATTTTCTCATCTGTGAAATAAGCTGGAGAAGGAAACAGCAAAACTATGACTGAACAACAACAAATATACATTTGAAAGGTATATTATTTATACATTCTATAAGAGGAATATCTATTCATTTATGAATTTGCAAATCCCTTGAAATAACTAGGTGGGGCCAGGGCAGGGGGTGTAATGTTAGATTGTAGAGAGGAATTTAAAAGCAATTTCCAATGAGGCCATACACACAAATTCCAAACAAATGAGCAGGGGAGTAAATGTAGAGAAACGAAGTATCAGATACAAGTGATTGCGGGCAATCAGGTCATGATGTCTCCCTAAAGACCCACAGTAAGAAAGACACATCGAGAGAAAGAAGCTAAAATCAATTTGAAAGATTTCAGAAATGGTGGGTGCTGCTCCTCATGATAACACTATGTTGTCCCATACCCATACCTTTGCCCAAGTTGTACCCTCTGTTTAGGAAACTAGCACCCAAGGAGATTTAGAGACATGTACAGAGCCACACAGCTATTAATCACAAGAATATGATTTGTAATTAGTAAAAATTAACTTATAAAATTAGTGAAAAATAACAAATGCTAATTTATAATTAGGAATAGAACTATTAACTACAAGCCTAGGAAGTACAAGATAAAATAGAAAGAATACTATATTGAAAGTCACTATAGGTCTAGGTTTGAATTCTGCCCCAGATGTTACTAGCTAAATAATTATGTGTAAATCCCTTAAACGCTTTGACCCTGTTTCCTCATCTACAAAATGGAGATAATACCCATAGTCACTACCTCACAGTACTAAAGGAAAAATCAAATGCAAACCTGGAAGTGCTGTATAAAGCTATTTTTAAAATCATAAAATGTTCAGTCTAAAAGAACCCTTAAGGGCGGCTAGGTGGCGCAGTGAGTAGAGCACTGACCCTGGATTCAGAAGGACCTGAGTTCAGATCCAGCCTCAGACACTTCACACACACACACACACACACACACAGAAACTAGCCGTGTGAACTTGGGCAAGTTACTTAACCCCAATTGCCCTCCAAAAATCAAAAAAATAAAAGAAACCTTAAGATAGCCAGTCCACATCTTCATTTTAAAGATGAAAAAATAGACTCAGGAAGTTTAAGTGACACAGCAAGATCACACAGTTAGGGACAGATTAGGGACTAGATGCCAGGAATAGAACCCAAATTCTTAAATCCCCAATCTCTACTATCATATGATGACATAACATACCTTTTAGTTAATAGCATCCTTTAATGTAATCTCCGAGAAAGAAAGGAAAGAGAGAAAGAGAAAGAGAAAAAGAGAGAGAAAGAAAGAAGGAAGGAAGGAAGGAAGGAAGGAAGGAAATGAAATGAAATTCCAGCAAATCGATGGAAAAAATTCACTAAATTTTTATATTGAAGAAACTAAAAAAAAATTTTTTTAATATTTCAAAAGTTTCATTTCCCTCTTTTGTGTATATTTTTCTTGCCTCTTTTCTTCTGCCTATAAGTTTCTTCTTCTCTCCTCTTAACTCCCTACCTAACTCCCTCCCCAAATTCTATGATTAGGAGTACATGAAGGCCAGTATGACTAGAATAGGAAAATGTAACTTAAACATATACCAAACTACTGTATAAGTCTAACTCACCGATGCTGTGCATTTTCCAGGGTAAAAAAAAATTCAGCATTCTAATGGGTAAAATGCCACCAGTTTGTTATAAATATTCCTTATCTACAGTTCAGAAGTACAATAGTTTCTGATCTCATCTGTTTTCCTTAGATTCAATGAAGAAAAATACTATATTCTGGAAAGCAGAGAATACTCCTATCTCATTTTACAGAGAAAGGCTATTTAGTTTCATGAAGTATTTGGAGAAATCACTTTAGAAGGCTATATAAAGACTATAAGAAGCATTAGGTTTTAATTGTTTTTAAAACCTAAATTCTATGAGAAAACAGAAGAAATGAATGCACTGAAAAAGAAGCCAAACAAGGAGAATAATACACAGACTGACTATAGTGATGTAAATTTAAAAGAACACTAAAAGTAAGTTAAAAACCAAATAATTTTAATAACTAGTCATGGTCCTAGAGACCAAAGTATGAGAATTTTTCACCTCTAAGTAGAGAGGTAGGGCCTATGGTAAAGCATACTGCATACACTGTTAGATGCTGTCACCGCAAACTGTTAAGGCTTTTAGTTGCTACAGAGAGATTAAAAGCAGAAGATGAAAAAAAGATGATCTCAAGCACTCTCAAAGTACCAGAGCTATAGTCAGTGGGGAGGAAAATTTCAGGGAAAGTGTGGAAATTAATGTTTTACTCAACTCTGCAATAAAATCCAAGTTAGATTATACATCATTTTATCTTGCTGGGCCTCAGTTTCTTCAACTATAAAATGGGATGTTGGACTAGATAATAGATCTCTAAGCATCCTTCAAGGCATAAATACTTTATAAAGGGAATAGTGTTGAAAATCAGTGAGTGAGGTACATACTTCTCCAAAGTGTTTCTATTTCTTAAAAATTTTCTCTTGAAGGGATGCCCATCAAGTGGGGAATGGCTGAACAAGTTGTGGTATATGAATGTAATGGAATAATGAGACTTCAGAACATCCTCGAAAGACTTACATGAACTGATGCTGAGTGAGGGTAGCAGAGCCAGAAGAACATTGTACACTGTTACAGCCACCTTGTGCAATGACTAACTTTGACAGACTTGGCTATTCTCAGCAATGCAAGGTTCTAAGACAACTCCAACAGGCTCAAGATGGAAAATGCTATGGGGGCGGCCAGGTAGCACAGCACATAAGAGCACCGCCTCCAGTGTTGGGATGACCTGGAGATCGAATCAGGGCTCTGATACTTAGCACCACACCCAGAAATAACTGGCCGTGTAACCTTGAGCAAGTTACTTAACCCCGATTGCTTAAAAAAAAAAAAAGATGGAAAATGCTATCCACATGCAGAGAAAAAGTTACGGAGTCTGAGTGCAGATGGAAGCATACTATTTGCTCTCTCTCTTTTTTGTTTCCTTTTGTTTCTTCTTTCTCGTGGTTCATTTCATTTCATATAATTCTTTGCAACATGACTAATATGAAAATATGTTTAATGTGAATGTATATGTAGAGCTTATATCAGATTGCATGCTGTCTTGGGGAAAGGGGAGTGGAGGGAGGGGGAGAAAATTTGGAACTCAATAGCTTGTGGAACTGAATGTTGTAAACCAAAAAAACCTCCCTCTAATTACATATCATTATAACCATATTGATTATTCCTCCAAGAAAGGACTTATGGTTATCATGGTCAGGAAGTGACTGCATTCCTAAAGGCTATAACAGTAATAGGCAATGTTTGCCATCCAAGATCATCCTTAGCTCATCATCAGAAGGGTTGATTATTAGGTTATGAATTTTTTTTTACCATGGTAACACAATGAACAGATAAAAATGCAAAATAGCTTCTACCACTATAGCACCAACAAGGTGAAATGAGGGGGAGGAGGGAGAGACAGAAGGTTCTAGGATTTGGAGGCTATCTACAAAAACTCATTCTCTCTCACTCCCCACATCCCATCTGTTGCCAAGGCCTGTTGATTTCACCTTTGCAGCCCTGCTGGTGAGTCTGCCCACCTCAGGTCTCTCCCCACTCCAATCTATCCTCTATTTCAGTCACTAAAGTGATTTTCCTAAAGCTCATGTCTGAATATGTCACACACACACACACACACATGCACTCACATGTGTCCCACTCAATAAACTCCAGTGGCTCCCTATCACCTGCATGATCAAATCCAAAATGTTCTCTCTCTGGTCTTCAAAGCCCTTCATAACTCAGCCTCCTCCTACCTTTACAGCCTTCTTACATTTTACTCTCTAACATATATTCTTCAGTCCAATGACACTAGCCCCCTGGTTGTTCAAGAACAAGACACTCTATCTCTCAGCTCTGGGAATTTGCTCTGACTGTCCTTCATGCCAAGTATATATGTGTATGCTGGCTCTCTTGTTAGATTGCAAGCTCCTTGAAGACAGGGACTCTCTTTTGCTTCTTGTATCCCTGGTACTTAGCACAGTGCCTGGCTCATAGTGGGTGCTTAATAGATGTTTGATGATTGACTGAAAAATATTAATCCAATTCTCAGTACTCTAAATGTACATCAGTCCAATGTCTCATAAGTGACTACATTGTTGGAAAAACTACATCATATCCAAAGAGACATTCTCACTATAAATAAAGCCAGAAGACAAAACAGTTGCAACAAAATAGAAAGATAACTCATAGATTCTGCTAAAAGAAGTGAATAATGATGCTGGAGGGGTTATTTTGATCAGAGGTCCAAAGACATCCCAAAACATAATTTCATGGGATTTATGTTAATTTCACTTTGCTAGATGCTCAGGATACAAAGATACCGCCCCCCCCCCCAAAAAAAAAATTGAGAAATTTTCAATCTGCTGAGGGAATAATGAGAATTTTAAAGACACTCAGATCAGTTTTCTAGGTATCCTTAAGAGAGAAAAATTTCAAAAGGACAGACACAATTATGAATAGTATTCTCACCACCACTACTACTCCCCCCAAAAAAACAATAGAGAATTCATGAGCAACAATTAACCAATATTTTCAGGACCACATGTCTATAAAAAATCTGAAATGATGGTAGCTTATGCATGGACTGAAGATATCCTTGTGGAAAATGAAAAAGGGTCAAGCTAGCAGTTCACAAATGGCTTTCTATAGTGGACTACATCTTCACAATCATATAAGTAACTTGAAAGCTGTATGAAATATAAAATCCTACCATGTCTATTTGGTGATTAAAATCAAGCAACTCTGTAAAGGAAAATGAAGTCTTCAAGTTTTTCCTCAAACATGGCTTCTTCCACCCATAGGTTAAGATCAAGATTCCATGATAAATGGCAACCCAAAGGTAACTGTGTTCATTGATCCACTATCAACATCAAGAGAAGTATCAGGCTGGGATATATACTTACCTAGCATAGCGCCTGCATATAGTAGATGTCCAAATAAAATACTTGTTGAATGGAAGGATGAGGAAAATGTGTTTCACAGTCTAACAGAGGCTACCTTATAAAATGTTCAAAAAAAGGGGACTGCCTTTATCAGTAGAGCAGTAGTATTGATGCTTCTGTTTTCAGATGATATTATGCTGATTGCATAAAGTCCCAAAATGTTAAAGGGTCTTTTGAATGAAAATTACTAAAAAGAGATAATCATGCCATCCACAGAGGAAAAACAATGGGATGAAAAACACTCATTTCCCAGTTAGACAGGCAACTCGCTCTATCAACATGTATACATATACATACAAGTTAATCATACATCTCTTGAGGCAAGGCCCCAGCCCCCACATTAGAGACCACTAATTTAGAGCACTGAGAAGTTAAGTGACTTGCCCATGGGGACACAGTCAACATGTGTCATAGACAGAACTTAAAACTAGGTATTATGAGACCTAGACCAGTTCTCTATCACTAAAGCATATTGCTATAAAATATTAGAAGGGAGAGGAGAAAGGGTAAAGGGGGGAAGAGAGAAAGGTAGAACAAAAAGATAGCAGGTGGAAGAGATGGAAAATGGTCTGGACCCAAAACTAAATATGAGAAAAGATCAGGTTGAATTGTAGTCGTGTCCCAATTTGTTCATTATCTCAATTTGTTCAGTGCAGCAAAAACTCCTCTTTTCCAATACCCTTGAAATGATGCGGTATGGTTATGAATCATGGAACACTATGAATTCATAAGAATCTCATCTGCAGGTAACTCAAAGGACAATGGAAAGATCCATGATGAGTATAAAGAGGCTGTAGCATATTAACTAATAATGACTTGCATGCAAGAAGTGACATCTAAAACTTGATCAAGGGCACATGACGAGAAAAGAAAGTTTGTCAAGTATAGAGGAAGAGTAAGGGCTACCAAACAACAACAATCCAAATCTCTGATCTCCATGACTTAAAAGAACATAGGAACATGCTAAACAGTTTCTCTTTTTCTAAACAGTGTCAGGTTTAGGAGAAGCAACAAGTCAACAAGTATTTATGAAACACTTAGTACATGCCAAGTACCATACTAAGTGCTAGACACTCTAAGAAAGACAAAAACAAACTCTGCCCTCAAGGAGTTAACAATCCAATGGGGAAAGACAACATGCAAAAACCTGTGCACATACAAGATAAACACAGAGTAAACTGAGCCTGGTAGCAGTTGGGGAAATCCTCCTTAAATGTCATAGTTCACCCAAAGAAGTCACCCCTAGACTCAACAGTAATATTGAATTAAGCAAAACTATTTAGGGAAGGAACACATCAGCCATTCAGATACCCTGAGGTTCCAAGATTCCTGGACTTACAGATATATTAGATCATGTACCAACCAGCAGATTGCTAGGAAATCCATCTGATTTAATTCAAAAAGCACTTGCAAAGCACCTGAATAATGTGTTGGGCACTATACTAGGTCTTCACTGGAGATACAAAGACAAAAATGAAACCATCCCCATCATCAAGAAGCTTTCACTTTACAGAGCAATGGAGGTGGGCATCAACCTGTACAAATATAAGCATAGACAAAGTACACGTGAAATATAAAGAAAAAAATGGGGGGGGGGGAACCAGGAGACTTGAACAATTGGAGGAATCAGGAAAGACCAGGAAGTGGTACAAAACTGAACCTTGAAGAGAAGTGTGGGTTCCAAGAGGCATGGGTACAAAAATAGCATTTCAGGCAGCATGGACAACTAGTACAAAGTAAAAGTTCAGAACAGACTACTCTGTCTGCAGCTGGACCATGGGGATAACCTTTGCATACAATATATATCATAAGTTACAAAAAGAAAAAAAAACCTATACCAAGAAGCACCAAGGAAGGGCCCATGGGCATTAAGCACTGCAGCATGACCACTCAGGGATAGGCATTAAGGAAAGACCAACTGCAAAAGGGGACTCAGGCACCATCTAATTAAGGTTAAATAAAAGAAAACCCCTGAGTCATGCAAATACAGAGGCAAAAAATTCCATATATATACATATATATATATATATGGTAGAACAAAGCACAAGAACAATTCTAAATAACACAAAACAGAGACAGAATCTCAGATGGCTTATACAGTCTCTGCTGAATAAATCTTACAGACTACAACAAAACACATGGTAGAATGAAGAGGCATGAGTGGATTGGGATCTGTACCAATGGACAGAATTGTACATGCCAATTAAATCAGAGATCCACTGAAGTCAGTGATTAGTAAATGCTATCATTAACCATTTGAAATTTACTTTTTTTTCTTTAAGAAATTGGATGGAAGATAATGATACAGTATGTTATTCATTTATCACCATGAGAACCTCAGCTGTTCATCCCAGGAGGCTAGTATACCAGGACACAAGCAGCCAACTGGTAGCAGTGTACCCAAACTCTAGGTAGTATACCTAAGAGAAAATAAATTGTGAGATATCATCTCTGAAACACCAGTCTAGAAACCCAAACTATAAAGTTTTAGCACATGACACATGCTCATCTTGTAACCTCCTGGAGTATTGCTGCTAAATACTTTTAGGGCTAGGTTTTGTTTTTATAACTATACAAATAAATGGTACCCTTCTACAATCCAGTTTATGGTCTAAAGGCCCCCCCACTTGATCATTAAAGGATTCCAGAGTCCCGATAAGAAAGTGGCTGGGGAGAAATCCTGATGTGTTTCAATACTCCTAAATCCTGGAGGGCTAAAAGATTCTACCATACATCTATACCAATGACAACTGAAGCTAACATTTATAAAATACATTAAAGTTTACAAAGCATTTTACAAACATGACTTCATTTGATCCTCACAGCAATTCTATGAGGTAAGTACTTAAAAGCAATAGGAGTATATTGGGGAAACTCCCTAATCCACTAGATTGGAGTGCCTCCAAGGCAACTAGGTGAGCAAACTGGATAGAATGCTGGCTTTGGACTCAGGAAGGTCTGAGTTTCAATCCTGTCTCAAACACTTAATTGTGGGGCATTTCCAAGTAAGTCACGATCAATTTCAGCCTCAGCTTTTTTATCTATAAAATGAGAGGACTGGACTCAATGGCTTCTTAAGGTCCCCTAGTAGAATAACAGAATATGGGAATCTTCAACAGGGGAGGCATTATGGAAAGACAATCACATTAAGGCATTGTTGGTGGAGCTATGAATTGGTATCATCATTTTGGAAAGCAGTGTAGAATTGCGCAAATAAAGTGACTGAAATATCCATATCTTTTGACTCAAGAGATTCCATTGCTAGGTAGGTAATTAGAGAGAAACAGACAAACAAGTAAAAAGATATGCACATTTCATATAAATCTTGTTTAATATTTCATTTTACAATTTTTTATTTATGATTTTAATTAATATTATAGTACTAATGCTAGGCGTGTATTGTGTGCACGTATGTGTATATATATGTATATATATACACAAATGTACATAAACATATATACACCTGTTAATGGTTCCATAAATATGGGAGTAAAAAATTAAAATAATAAAATTAAATGTTAAATAAAAGTACAGCTTACAAATACATGCATATGCGTGTGTGTGTGTGTGTGTGTGTGTATGTGCACGCACACATACCACCAAGGTGGTAACTGACAAAAAGAAAAGCTCTATATATGCCTGAAAGTGAGGCTGGTGACTTTGTACAGCCCTCCCTCACTCAAATCCAATTCACATGGTCCTCTTTGAGATAACAGCATTTATTGGGGTAGCAAAGAACTGGAATCAAAGAACTGGTGGAAGGGCTGATAATACCATGATACATTAATGTAATGGAATATTACTGTACTGTAAGAAATGAAGAACATGACAAATACAGATTGGCATGATAAGATTTAAATGAACTAATGTGAAGTGAAGTAAACAGAGCCAGGAAAATAATATATACAATGACTACAAAAAAAGTAAGTGGAGAGAACAATGGAACAGAATAAAACAAAATTATAAAGAACAAGTTTGATCTCAAAGAAGACATGAGAAGATACTCCCACCATGATTCCTTTGAAGAGGCTGGGGTCCACAAGTGTGGAATAGTGCATATAGCATCAGATTTTTTTTAATGTATTGATTGATTTTTTTATTTGTCATATTTTTATTTATCTGTCATAAGAGATTGATCTTTAGGAGGAGATACAGAGGAATATAGGGAATATATAAATGATGTAAAACAAAAGATATAAATAAGGTAGTTTTTAAGTGTCTTATGTTTTAAGCATTTCCTTTTTGGTGGAAGAAATAAATAGCTGGGGCAGCTAAGTGGTGCAGTGAATAGATCACCAGCCTTCAAGTCAGGAGGACCTGAGTTCAAATCCATCCTCAGACACTTGATGCATTTACTGGCTGCATCCTCAGACCATGCATTTACACAAAAACTAGCCATGTGACCTTGGGCAAGTCACTTAACCCCAATGGCCCTGACTTTCCCCCTCCAAAATGACAATAAACAAATAAGTAGCTACTCTATGTCAGATATCTGCCTTGTACACTGTGTACTTCTTTTAGAATGGACTCTATGAATGCCTTTTAGGGGGCAGGAGAAATGAAGAAATTTCCTTAAAAATTTCTGAGTGAGTCTTAAATGCCAAAGAATATGATAAAAACTTGATTTCCCTTTCTTTTTAGATTCAGGGTTCCCAGAATCAAATTTAGGCTCACTGGAGTCCAGGGACTTTTATGGAATGGAATACCACCTGACCCACAGGTGACATACCATTATAAACTCCATTTTGTACATAAGGAAAGTAGAGAGAGAGAGAACTTATACACAGCTAGACAGCAAGAAGGTGGAATTTGCTTTTTTTTTTTTGGAGGGCAATTGGGGTTAAGTGGCTTGCCCAAGGTCACATGGCTAGTTTTTGTGTTGTGTCTGAGGCCACATTTGAACTCAGGTCCTCCTAACTCCAGGGCCAGTGGTCTATTCACTGCACCACCTAGCCAACCCTAGAAGGTGGGATTTGAATTTATGTCTGTACTACCTCCAAATACAGAGGTCTTTCCACTATACCGCACTGCCACTTATCAAGGAACCTAGGCTCCTACCCATGCCTTAGAATTGAGTAATTAACATTTCTTCAACAAGTATTATTGACTATTTGCACTGCTCAGAGTGTTGTACTAAGTACTAATAGCTGGCTAATTCTTCTAAGTAAACTGGAAATAGCTATGGGAGTGTTATCCAGGATTTCCTAGTCATCTCAATATCATTCAAAATGATATAAGCAAATCAAGTAAGTGTTTCTATACTCCTACATGGTCCAGAAAGTATGAGCCAATATCACCCCCTCCAAAAAAAGAATTTTTTTATTCCCATCAAAATATTTGTGTGCCTTGCAATAATGACTTTAGGCATAACACTGAACTTGCCTGGGACTCAGTTTCATCATCTGTAAAATGTTGTAATCGATGGCTTCTGAAGTCTCTTCCAACTTTAGATCTATGATCCTATCAAGGAAATTGCACAAATCTAGTCCTAGGGCATAAATGTGAAATGTTAATTTTGTTTTAAATAATCTCATATTTTCCTTTTTTCACTTCTTTCCTACATCCTGGTGCTATCCCTAAGCTCCCCACAACAGCTCCTTTCCTTTAGAGAATAGGATGTAGCCAATTCAGACCCCCAAAGTGATATTCTATACTCCAAAATCAGCTATTTTTCCTCAAGTGTAGACTTACCCCATACAAATTCCCTAAGTGCTGCTCCAAGCTCCAAAATCAGCTATTTTCCCTCACTATAACCAAAACTCTTAAGGTCTTGATGCAGCTGTTAAGGGGTAAAAAATCTAATTAGATAACTTTACACTAAGGTATAAGTGCTCAGTAGCTCCTTAACCCTCCCAAATGTAGTTTTTAAAAGTAAATACTTATTAACCCAAATAAATCTCTAATTGGAAGAATTTCAGACAGTATGACAAAGACCCATGGAAATTTTTAACAGTCTGGGTGGGGGGAAGGAGGCAGCTGTGAAGTTGTGAGAACAAACACAAGGCTGGGAGTCAGCAGACCCAAGTTCTAGGGCGGGATGTGCCAGAAATCCATCATTTCACTGTGTGACTGTCACCAGTCTGGGCCTTAGATTCTTCATCTGTTAAATGAGGGAATTATACCAAATGATCTCTGTTCCCTCCCTTTCATATCTAACATTGTAACATTTCTTTGGGCCCAGAGCCAACACATAAATAGTATGGTGCTGCTTGGTGGGCTGCTCTCTGAGTTAGCTTCCCTAAATTATTTTCCTTTTAACATTTTTTTCCTTCTTCTATTTCTGAACCCAAAGAATCTCTAAAAGCCCTATTTCAGGTGGCATGAGAAGGAAAATTAAGATTAGGTACATGCCAATTTTGACTGAAGTGTGTTTAAAATTGTGGAAGATAAATCCACTGGAAAATTTATATTGACCATCATTTTTTAAATGGTATTAAAATGGCAGTGTCCTAAAACTGAACTTCAAATATATTTTTAGAGGTACTCTGAATTTAATCAAAACCCTTCTAAAACCATTACAAAACAAACAAATGTGAAATGTGGTACAACTATGTCACATATGCCATTTTCTTTGGTCAATTTGGTTGTACCATTTAAAAATACACATAGGACAGAGCCAAGATGGCACAGTAGAAGCAGGACCTCCCCGCTGCTCTGGCTTCCACCTTCCCCAATCCATGTAAAAAGGGGACTCTAAACAAATTTTGGAGCTGCAGAACCCACAAAATGACACAGAGAAGCTAACCTCCTGCTGAGGACAGCCCAGCCGCGCAGCAGGAATCAGCCAGCGCAGTGCTCTGGGAGCCAAGCCCAACCCCACACCAAGGCTTTAGCCCCAGGGTGGGCCTGACCAGCTCCCACTGAGACACCAGCACAGCCAGCCAGCACCACGTGGCAACTTCAGCTCCTGGCCTGAAGAGTGTAGGGGGATCAAGCACCAGTCTGAGGGGTAATCACTCTTGCTTTAACCTGCTTAGATCTGGACTGCAGTCTAGGGTGGAGGTCCTGGGGTGTATGTCCAGCTTGCCAGAGCATGTGGAGGCTTCAGAGAGGGCACCCATCTGATACCTTAGCAACTGAGAAAACCCAGCGTTTGGGATGAAAGCTCCCCTGTCTGGTGGCAGAGTCCTACTGTGGCAAAAAGCTCAGGGGTCAAGTGACTGAGGGGTGACATGACTAGGCAAAGGAAACAAAGCAGACAGAAGATTCCAACATTAGACTCCCATTTTGGGGACAAAAAGAAGCAAAGCATGGAACAGGAGTTAGACAGTGAAGTCAGAACTCCTGCACCAAAAGCTTCAAAGGAAAATACAAGCTGGTTACAGGCCACAGAGGACCTTAAGAAGCAGATAAGAGAAGTGGAGGAAAAATGGGAAGAAAAATGAGAACAACGCAAGAAAATTATGAAATGAGAGTCAACAGCCTGACTGAGGAAAATAACACTTTAAAAAACAGACGGACTAAATGGCAAAAGAGGCTCAAAAAAGGCAATGAGGAGAAGAATGCCTTAAAAAGTCGAATTTGCCAGATGGAAAAAGAATCTCAAAAGCTCAATGAGGAGAATCATGACTTTAGAATTAGATTGGAGCAAATGAAAGCTAATGACTTTATGGGAAATCAAGATGCTGTTAAACATATCCAAACAAATGAAAGAATAGAAGGCAATGTGAAATATCTCATGGGAAAAACCACTGACCTGGAAAATAGATCCAGGAGAGATAATTTTAAAATTATTGGACTACCTGAAAGCCATGATCAAAGAAAGAACCTAGAAATTATCCTCCAAGAAATTCTCAAGGAAAACTGCTTTGATGTTTTAGAACCAGACGGCAAAAGGGAGGTTGAAAGAATCCACAGATCACCTCCTGAAAAAGATCTCAAAAAGAAAACTCCTAGGAATATTATAGCCAGGTTCCAGCATTCCTAGATTAAGGAGAGAATATTACAAGCAGCCAGGAAGAAACAATTTGAATATTGTGGAAACACAATCAGGATAACCCAGGATCTGGCAGCTTCTACACTGAGGGATCGAAGGAATATGCTATTCCACAGGTCAAAGGAGCTGGGATTAAAACCAAGAGTCATCTACCCAGCAAAACTGAGTATCATGTTTCAGGGGAAAATATGGTCATTCAGTGGAATAGAGGACTTTCAAGCATTCTTGCTGAAAAAACCAGAGTTGAATAGAAAATCTGACATTCAGATACAAGAAGCAAGAGAAGCATGAGAAGATAAACAGGGAAAAGAAATCATAAGGAACTTATCAAAGTTGAACTATTAACATTCCTACATGGAAAAACAATAATTGTAACTTATGGAACTTTTCTCAGTAGTTGAAGGGATTAGAAATAAATATATATGTCTATATATGAGGGCATATGAATACATATGTGAATGTGTGTATATATGTTTACAGGTATACATAGATAGAGGGCACAGGACCAATTTAACAGGAAGGGATGATACTTAAAAGGTGAAATTAAGAGGTGAGAGGAATATAATGAGAGGAGATGAGGAGAGACAAATTGGTGTCAACTATCTCATACAGAAGAGGCAAGGGAAAATGGTTACAATGGAGGGGAAGAATAGGAAGGCAAAAGGGAATGAGTCAACCTTATTCCCAGTGAATCTGGCTTGAGGAGGGAGTGAAATACACACTAAATAGGGTATCTCACCCTCCATGAGAGTAGGGGGGGAAGGGAGGGCAGGCTGAGGGGGAGGGAAGTTAGAAGCACCCACTTTTGAAAAGAGATGGGATCAAAGTAGAGAATAGAACAAGTGGGAGGTGGGATAGGAGGGAGGGAAATATAGTCAGTCTTTTACAGTATATCTACTATGTTATTGTTTTGCATTAGCCACACATGTACAACCTATACTGAACTGCTTATCTTCCCAGTAAGGGTGGGTGACAAGGAAGGAAGGAAATGAATCTGGAATTGAAAGTTTTAAAATCAAATATTCAAATACATGTATGTGTATATATATGTATATATATACATATATATACTATTATTAATACCATCTTACATGTAATTGGGAAATAAGATATACAGGCACTGAGGCATAGAGAGCCACTGGAAAAGTCAAAAGGGGTATGGAAGAAAATATGGGAGAGAGCAGACTGGAGGAGGGGATATCCTGTGGGACTGCTATTTTGGGGCAGTAGGTAAGGGAAAAATGGGGAGAAAGTTTGTAACTCAATATCTGGCAGAAACAAATGATGTAAATCAGAAGTTAATAAAGCATTAAAAAAAAAAGAAAAGGGAAAGGATCAAAGTAGAGAATAGAACAAGTGGGAGGTGGGATAGGAGGGAGGGAAATATAGTCAGTCTTTTACAATATATCTACTAATGTTATTGTTTTTCATTAGCCACACATGTACAACCTATACTGAACTGCTTATCTTCCCAGTAAGGCAGGGTGACAAGGGAGGAAGGGAATGAATCTGGAATTCAAAGTTATAAAATCAAATATTCAAATATATATGTATATATATGCATATATATACTATTATTAATACTATTTTACATGTAATTGGGAAATAAGATATACAGGCACTGGGGCATAGAGATCCACTTGAAAAGTCGAAAGGGGTATGGGAGAAAATATGAGAGCGAGCAGATTGGAGGAGGGGCTATCCTGTCTGTGGGACTGCTATTTTGGGGCGGTGGGTAGGTGAAAAACAGGGAGAAAATTTGTAACTCAAAATCTGGTGGAAATGAATGGTGTAAATCATAAGTTAATAAAGCATTTGAAAAAAAATAAAAACACACATAGGTTTATAGACAGATGTAAAGAGATTTTAGAGTATCCCTTTAACAGTCTATTGAAGACTATGGGCCCCTTCTCAGAATAATATTTTTAAATGAATAAAATTAGATTGCAAAGGAAAGCAATTATAATGAAATATAGTTATAAAACTACTTTTAAAAAAAGTTTATAGATTAAGAATTCCCTCTTTAGAGGCTACCTAGGACAATCTCATCATTTTACACATAAGGAAACTCAGACCCTGAGAAGTTAGTGATTCATCTGAGGTACCATCTGTAAGTAAGGGTTGGTGGCAGAATTTAAAGCCATGTTTTCTAACTCCAGAGACATTACAAGTTCAACTACACCACAATACCTGACATTCAAAAGAAGTTAGAAACCAGGCTCTTGGTTACATAATAGAATTATGTAGCTGTGTTTTTAGCATAGCTCCGAACCAAGAAGTATTATCTAGAACTCAATCCAGGGGGCGTGAGACAAAGTAGAGATACAACAATGGGGAAAGAGATTCAGATTCTAGGATAAAAGGAAATAAGTAAGAAATTATGTAGGTAATAAGCAGGCTATTAAAGACTTAGAGCTGAGGCCAGAATTTGTTTCATTTATTTTGCACAAGAGAAAGTGACTTTTATAAGTGGTCTTTGGGAAAATCCCCAGAAAGTCATTTTGTGAATTAAGATACACACACACACACTCACACACACACACCACATACAGGACAAAGGTAAATTTGGTTGGCTTACAAGAGTACAAGATAGATTTTCTAACATGTTGACAAGTAAGGTAATCAGAAGTCACTTATATTCAAGAGTGATCATGACAGAAAGGAAAGAAAAGAAATCCTAGCCAAGTTAATTGCTCCCTGTGTTGACCTGGGTTCTCTGGCTATTTCTCCCACTCTTCAAATGAGATTTGACTAGATGACTTCTGAGGTCTTTGCCTCATGTTTGCCTGTGCTGTATGTGCTCATTTCATTTTTATGAACAAACTCTGTTGGAATACGAGCTACTGCAGACATTAAGTATATCATCTTCACTTCAGACAAGGCTGCCCCAAAATGCTGCTTTTTTGTTTCCTGAGTTAGAGAAAGACATCTTTTAGTCTTAATGAATAATTTTTAACAAATTAAAAGATGTCCAGTTCTATTCTTTTGACATTTAAACTTCTAAACCTAACTCCTCTAAAGTAAGTAGTTAACCAGAGTTTGGACTTCATGCATAATTTCAACAATACATTATAACTAAAGAATAAAGTTCTTTCTCCTACCTTTCAAATTTGATGATAGTTTGTGGTGAAATGACAAAAAGAACAGCTGAGAGAAAACTCTGGAAAAATCTACTTCCCACCAATTGAGAGAACAAAAAGTAACTATGCGTAAGAGGAGTGAAAAGAATAAAAAAGAATCTAAGTATTACTGTTGTGAATTTAACTACCTTAACATCTATATGAACTTTCCACTCACACCAAATTGGCCAACTTATTTTTCCTCAAACATGTCATGTACCTCCCCAACTTTGTGCCTTCAACCACATCCTTTCTCCCTTCACAACCTTCTCCACCTGACTACTCACCTTTCAAGGCCAGACAATACTAATAGCTAGCATTTACATAGTGCCATACATTACACACATTACATAATCCTTCTGGCTTAAATGAATAGAGTTCTATGGCATTTACTTACAGAACTGAAAGATGGGCTATCTCTGGACATCCATTTGCTTCCCTCAAATGTAAAGTGAGGAGGTGAGCCTAAGTCATCTCTGGAGTCCGCTCCTAGCTCTAAAAGTGTTCATCTATGAGTCTAATGGACCGAAGATGCTGGGTTGAGAATCAGGGAATCAGGCAAAAGTATAAAAATATCTCATGTTTCTCACAACAACCCTGAGAAATAAATGCTATTATTATCCCCATTTGTAATTACAGTTAAGGAAACTAAGACAAACAGAGGTTAAGTGACTTGCCCAATGTCACACAGCTAGTAAACATCTGAGGCTGGATATGAACTCAGGTCTTCTTGATTCCAAATTAAGTCTTGCCTCCTCCTCACCTTCCTTAATCCCTCCCCTCCCCTTCAAAAATTCTCAGTCAACCGTTCTTTTTATTTCACCACAAATTCATAGTCATATAATTTAAAAGGTAGGTAGATAAAATGGACTCTGCCCAATATGGATAGCACAGCCCCAGGGCAGGAGTCCTGGCAGCTGTAGCATGGCAGAAATTGTCTAGATTCCTATGCAATTTAATCACCCTGGAAACAAGAGCTACCTTGACTAGTTCAACAGATTTCTGATAAGACTGTTTCTTGTCTATCTTCCACTCACTCTGAAAATTAACCTATCAAAATAATAAACAAGAAGCTACTCATCTGAACAGGACTTTAAGGTTTGTGAAGGGCTTTCCTCCAAACTACCCTGAGGGATGCAGGACCTCATAGAGGAAGAAGAGTGCAAGAGAAAGAGCACTGGCTCTGAGAGTGTGGGGCTTTTTCTGTCAATTAGCCATGTCTGACTCTTTCCAGTCTCACTTGGGGTTTTCTTGACAAAGATACTGAGTGGTTTGTCATTTCCTTCTCCAGCCCATTTTACAGATGGGGAAATTGGAGCAAACTGTAGTTGAGTGACCTGCCCAGGGTCACACAGCTAGTAAGTGTCTGAAGCCAAAATTTGAACTCAGGTCCTCTTGACTCCAGGCCCAGCTTTCTATTCATTGCACTACCTAGTTGCCCTTTTGGCTCTAAGTACCTGGGTTCAAATCCCACTTCTCATTCTTATTATGTATGTGAGTCTGGGAAAGTCACTCCCCTTCCCCTGGGTCTCAGTTTCCTCATCTGTAAAATGAGAGGTCCTAAGGTCCCATTCAACTCTAGAGCTATACTTCTGTGATACTAGTCTAAGCACTACCTACATTTTACAGATATTGAAAGCAAGATTCAATAATTTGCCCAGTGTCACATAACTAATGAGTCAGTATTGGCATTTGAATCTTAGCTGCTGGTGCCTCCTGACTCAATCAAGAAGGATTTATTCAGTACTACTTTGTGCCACCTACTGTGTTAAGTTAAGCACTGGAAAAAATGAGAGAGACAAACAGACAGACAGTGAGAAAGAGGGAGAGAGAGACAGAGAGAGACAGAGAGAGACAGAGAGAGAGAGAGAGAGAGAGAGAGAGAGAGAGAGAGAGAGAGAGAGAGAGAAGATATTCCCTGCCCTGGAGGAGTTCACATTGTAACTGGGGAGACGTTTAAAAAAACAAGCTATGTACAGAGTAGATGATGGAAGCTAAGCTCATAAAGGAAGGTACTATCAGCTGGGGGGGGGGGGGACACTAGGGAAAGCCTTCTGAAGAATGTGAAGTTTGAGTCGAGTCTTGAAACAAAGAAGCAGAAGTGAGAATGATTTCATGTCCAGCATTCTTCACTCCCTCCCACTGCTTATCTGAAAGCTGAAAGGATCAAGTAACCTCCTTTGAAATTAGCTACCATCACTTGTATTTCAACTTGCACCTATGAACCTATGATTTATTCAGAGAATTTTGCTCATACAAAGAAAGACAAATTGTGGAACTGAATCCTGTAAACTAAAAGTAAACAAATTAATTTTTTTAAAAAGAGAGATAAATCTACATATTTAAACAGGAATAGCAGAGAGCCAGATTTACATCTTCTGAAAAGATACTAACTTTACAACAAGAAATCGACTACCAGTAGGCAATAGTGTCTAATAAGATAATGCTTGACATTCCCAATCACCTGGGAATTTTCTTGTAATAACCTAGCTACAAGCATAAACAGATACATCAGTGTTACTGCATTAACTGTACAAAATGAGGCAAAAAGAGCTTTGTTGGTCACAGATGTCCTAACTACCCACAAGAAACAAAAGCACTGCTTTTGTGTGTTAGCTCATGGGCTCCAATCCAGTGCTTCTTACCTGACCAAGACGTTGACCTGTGTGCACTGTAAGTGATACATTACATAACCCTTTGTAATGCGAATGTAAATTTTAAAGATCTTCCCTGCCCCTAGGCTAAAGTGCACCAGAAGCCTGGGGAGGGAGGCTTGTTTTTCAGTAGATACTTTTTGATTGGCCAGTGGGTCAATAAGGTTGTTACATTCTCTGAGCCAGGAGAAGGCTATATAAGCCCTGATGTGTAGCTTTGTTTTGGGACTCACTTTGAGAAGTGTTCTGTGATTTGATCTGAATTCTGGGAAGCCGTTGTTGAGAGTCCCCCGGCTTTGAAAAACCCAGAATGTGGAAACCCAGATGTTGACTGGGTATGGATGTAATGGTTGGACAGTTTGGAAATCTGTCTACTTGATGTTTCTGTCTTGATAATTATGCCTGTATACTTTGAGGTTCAGGGTGCTGACCTTTTCTCCTGAACAAGGTAAACGATATATGTCTGACTGATTAAAGTAAGCTTGTTAACCCATTTTGAGTTGCTTTCCTTTAACAAAGCAGATCCAAGAACCTGTGGTAGCTGCAAACCCTGAGGACGCTTGGGGTGCTTGCTGCTACACCCTTCCAGCATAAGCAAAGAGTCAGATGGCATTACTTACAGAACTGAAAGATGGAATTCTCTGGATCTTTGCCTGCCCCAAAGTAAAGAGGTGAGGCTAAGTGATCTCTGGAGTCCCTTCCTAGATCTAAAAGTGTTCTTATGAGTCTAAGTAGGAAAAAGATGCTGAGTTTAGAGTCAGAAGCCACATCCCCTTATTGGTCTCCCTGTCTAATTTTTCCCCTTTCCAACCCATCCGTATAGGTCAGGTCAAATTAATCTCCCTAAACCATCATTCTCATTTTAAAACCTACTCAGAAAACTTCAGTGGCTCCCCTTTACCTCTAGGATCAAATCCAAAGTCTTCAGTCAGGCATTCAAGATTCTTCACTACTTGGCTCCTATTTACTCCATCCAGTCTTACTGTCTGATACAAACCCTATGTTTCAGTATGGTCTACTCACTATCTATGAATGTGAGTTATGAATCTCTTTCACTTTGTGTTTATTTATATTGTTTCTCCTAAATATTCTTCTCCCTTCTTCCATTATTCAGTTTGTGTTTATATTGTTTTTCCTAAATATTCTTCTCCCTTCTTCCATTATTCAGTTCTTTTGCATCCTTCAAGGCCCAGCTCATCTCATATTTTATGTAAACCCTTTCCTCCCCCCTCTCCCATTTTCTCTTTATTTGTTTATTTGTTTTTGGCACTTGTTTTTCAAAATTTTGAGTTACAAATTCGTTCCCTCCCTCCTGCCCCTCCCCCACTCCTTGAGAAGGCAAGCAATATAGTTTCAATTATATATGTGAAGTCATGCAAAACATTTCCTTATTAGTCATGTTACAAAACAAAAGCAAGGAAAATGAAGAAAGTGAAAACAGCATGCTTCAATCTGCATTCAGAGTTCATCAGTTCTCTGGAGGTGGATAGTATTTTTCATCATGGGTCCTTTGGAGTTGTATTGAATCATTGTATTGATCAAAGTAGCTAAGTCATTCATAGTTGATCATTGTTACAATATCAATGTTACAGTGTACAATGTTCTCCTGGTTCTGCTCATTTCACATTGCATCAGTTTATATAATTCTTCACAGGCTTTTCTGAAACCATCCTGCTTGTCATTTCTTATAGAACAATGCTATTTCATTACAATATTATACAACAACTTGGTCAGTCATTCTCCAATTGATGGGCATCTCCTCAATTTCCAATTATTTGACACCACAAAAAGAGCTGCTACAAATATTTTTGCACATATAAGTTCTTTTCCCTTTTCTTTGATCTCTTTGGGAGAGGAACAACCATGGCTATCATAATTACAATGTATTCTGTAACAATTTTTTTTATCTTTCCATTTATATTGTTATAGTCAATGTGTTTATTGTTTTCCCATATGGGGTTTATTTTTTTTTAACTTTGCATCAGTTCATATAAAGCCTTCTCATTCTTCTTTAAATTTTTCATATTAATTGTATCTAGAAAAGGATAATTATTATGGTGAGAAGATTGGAAACTATGCCATACATGAATCATTTGAAGGAATTAGGGATATTTAGCCTGGAGAAGAAGTGAGTGGAATGATAGTTATCTGCAAGTAATGAGATAATATAGCTAAAGTATTCTGCAAACCTTAAAGTACTCTGTTATTATCACTGTTGTTATTAATAATCATCATCATCATATAGAAGAATGATTACAATTGTTCTGCTTAACCCCAAAACAGATCTTAGAGCAATGGGTAAAAGTTACCAAAAAGAGTATTTCAGTTCAATATAAGCAAAATTTCCCAACACTTTGTGTTGTCCAAAAGTGGACTGGATGCCCATCATTAAAGGTCACAATGTGGAAATCAAATAGGTCACTTGTCAGGGATCTTGTAAAGAGGGTTCCTGTTCAGGTAGAGGCTGGATCAGAAGACTTCTTGGGTGCCTTCCAACTGAGAGTACAACCCTGCAGGTTGGCAGCCTAAGTTGGTGGGAGCAGAAATATCCACGTGTGCAAACCTGGAGGGTCCTTAAAATGTGTGGAAACCCTTTCCAAATAACTCTAATCTACTGGAATCTCTCCCTCCCCTTACCATTACTTTCTGTGCCACTCAACAGTTATTTATCATATATTGCTTTTTATTGTCAACTGTCTTTTCACAACTCTATTCTCTCCATCTTAATTAGGAGTTTCTTAAGGGCATGTACTGTGTATCTTATACTTTTTTGCATGCTCAACAACACCCAGGATAGTGACTAGTATATAAAAAAGCATAACACAGTCTTGGACTCTAACATTAAAAAAAAAACTACTCCTAACAGATGCAATACTATTGTCATACTAGAATTATCTGCATTCAATTCTTAAGCCCCTAATCTACTCATTGTTTTCAACATAGTTTATAGGATGATTTTTTTTCCCAAAACACACTTCTTGATTTTTATATTGGATGTTAACAGGAAAATGAAGGTTAAACTATGTAAATTCACTTTAGCTAGTCAGTCAAAAAGCATTTATGAAATACTCACTATACATCAGGCACTATGCTAAGCTATGGGGATACAAGAAAAAAGGGAAAAAGTCCCTGCCTTCAAGGAGCTCATACACTAAAAAGGAAAAAAATATGTAAATAATTATGTACAAACCTGATATATACATGGAAGGTAATCTTGGAAAGGCATTAGCAATCAGAGGTAGAAGGAAACAGAAAAGGCCTTCTGCAGAAGGTGTGATGTGAACTAATTCTTAAAGGAAATGAGAGAAACTAAGAAGAGATTATATGAAGGAGAATATATGCATATGCATGTATGTATATATGTATAACTATAGATACAAAGGCAGATGTAGCACAATGGGTAGAGCACCAGACCTGGTGTCAGGAAGACTAATGTTTCAAATTTGGCTGCACACGTTTACTAACTATGTGAGCTTGGACAAGTCACTTAACCCTGTTTGTCTCAGTTCCTTATCTGTAAAAATTACAAAGGAACTAACAAAAGACATGACAAACCACTCCAGTATATTTACCAAGAAAACCCCAAATGGGGTCATGAAGTTAGACACAACTGAAAGATTACCAAAAAAAAAAAATACACACACATCTCTTTACATAGATATAAAGACAGAGATAGAGATACATGTCTGGAAATCATCTGTCCAGAAAATGACAACTGAGCTTATGGAAGTTAGAAAGTCGGTGGCTCACTAAGTAAGGTTGCATAGACAGAAAAGAGAAGAAGATGAAACCCACTGTTCATGGATGTGACACAGATGAGGAAATAGCAAAGAAGACTGAGATGGAACTGTCGGAAAAATAGGAAGAAAACCAGAAGATTACAGTGTCACAAAAACTAAAGAGGAAAAAGTATCCAGGAAAGGAAAGTGACTAGTGTCAAACAGAGCAGAGAAGTCAGGAAGAATGTTGTAAAACAAGGGCTACATGTACTCATAGTGACATTATTTTCTTTCTTTTCGATTTATTTTTTAAAATATGTTTTCTTGATGCCCTTTGTTTTTATATCACAGTCTATTTTATAAATATGCTCCCTGTAGCTTCCCCCAAATTTAACCCTCCCTTATAGCGAAGAAAAAGTTTAACCAAAGCATTTAATACAGTGACCATATCTGACAATACATACAATATTCTGTCTAGTAGTTTCTCACCCCTCTGTTGAGATACGGGAGGTATATTCTATTATTTCTTCTCTAGAAATTATTTTCTATAGACCTGTTATCATAGAATAATAAGGAACTGTTCAGACATTTTGGAAAGCAATTTGGATCAATGCCTCAAAAGCTTTTACTGAGCATACCCTTTGACCCAGTGATATCACTACTGGGTGGGGGGAGGGGTGTCATCTCCAATCATCCAGATTTATATAGTGCCACTGAACCCAGATGGCTCCAGAGGAGAAAGTGAGGTTGGTCAGACTGTCCCCTCTCCTCCCTACCATACCTTCCTGTCCTATACCTTCCTCTCCTCTCCCTCTGTCCACATAGGGTATCATACCATTACCTGCAGGTGCTCTTTGATCACTGAAACCTCAAAAGATATCTTGGGATTTATGGACTAGATTTCTTTCCTAAAGACTATGCCTTAAATCCAATTCACTCAGCTCTCATAGATTGGCCAACCCCCAATCCCAGCCCAAGCCCCACTTAGCCTTCATTGTTTAGAGTAGGATTGGCTCAGAGTAAAAGTAAATAGCAATGGTTTCTGTTTTTGCCAGAAACCCTGAGGGTCTTCCCCTCCAAGATGATTTGGGGTTTTTTGGATTAGGTAAAAGAGGTCATTCTTTGTCTCATTTCTAAACTAGCCTTAATCACTGAATGGGTGTTTCCTTAGTCAAACTGAGACTTGGAAAAAAAAAAACCTTAGTTTAAAAAGCCGAAAGTCTCCCACTATATCTGGGGACATCTCTAGTTTTCTTCCATCTATATCTTGCCACTAGACCCAGGTGACTCAAAAGAGAGAGTGAAGCTGGTGAATGCATATCCTTCCCTCACTTAAACCCAATTCACTTGCAAGTCATGGCATCATCTTCCTGATGCCATGGTTCTCTGAGAACAAAGGACAAACAACATCACTACTAGGTCTATAACCCCAAAGAGATCACACAATGAGGAAAAGGACTCAAACGTACAAAAATATTTAGAGTAGCTCTTTTTGCAGTGGCAAAGAATTGGAAATGGAGGAGATATCCATCAATTGAGGAATGGTTGAAAAAGTCATGGTATATGCTTGTGAGGAAATGCCACTGTGCTAAAGAAAAAAAACTTTTAAAGAAAGCTGAGATTTGCATGAACTGATGCAGAGTGAATGAAGTAAACATAACTAGGAGAACAATTTATACAACAATCACAATATTGTAAAGACAAACAACTTTAAAGACTTAGGAAATCTGGTTCACATAATAAGCGATGACAATTTCAGAGGATACAAGATGAAGCATGCTACCCACCTCCTGTTAGAGGTGACGAAAACAGAGTACAGACTGAGACATGTTGGGGGGGTGGGGAGGGTTAGTCCAAAGCAGTAATTTGTTTTGCCTTTGACTCTACATGTTTGTAACAAAGGTTCTGTTTTTCTAGCTTTCTCAAGAGAGTGAGGGAGGTGGAAGGGAGAGAATTCAGATCTGACAATAAAAGAAAATTTAATTTTTTATAAAAAAATCAAGGAACTAAACTCATTTTGTCCCTTCCCTTCTCTGACACCATAGCACCAACACTGCCAGAAATTCTTCCATTCCATTTTTGTGTTTACCTCAGATCCTAAGGCATAAAAGTGAGTAAAGAACAGAGTATTAATTCTATTTTAAAGAGTAACAGAACAAAAGACACTTATGTCATCAAACCATATTTTTAGAAGGTGTAATTTTTAATTTATTCTTTTTTTCATTCTAGCACAGAACCCAAGAAAAGCCAAGTAACAGTTTCATCAACAAGAACATTAGGCTGCCAGGAGATGGGGTTTTTTTTCTTCAAACTGTCTATATCTTAATCTAGCTTTAAGGGTATTTTGTATACAGTGAGGTCAGTGACTTGATTCTTCATAAAATTATCAAAGTAAGCATCCTGATTCAGTGCAAAGACTGCTAGCTCTCAAGTTAGTTCAAATTTTAGCTCTGCCATTTAACTACCAATATGACCCTAACAAGTCATTCATCATCTTAGTTTCCTCATCCTTAAAACAAGGAGAGTGAATTAGGTAACTTACAAGGTCCCTTTCCAGCTGCCACAGTGATATTTAGGAATATCTTTAGGAAGAACAGATATAACTATAAAACCTCCCTGCTTAAAAAGTTCCAGTTGGCTCCCTGATTGCTTCTGAGATAAAACACAACCTCCTTTATTTGGCTTTCAGAGACCTGCACAATCTGACTCCTTCCCATCTGACTACTTTTCCAGATTTCTTGAGCACTACTCCCCTTCATCTACTCCATCCATGCTCCAGCCTAACTGACCTCAAGAAAACATGTCATTCCTATATCTTATGTCCAGTCATGTCTTTGTAAATGTTATGTCTCGTGAATAAAATTCACTCATTCTTTATTTCTGTCTCTTAGAATACCCCTACTCCCTCCAAAGTTAAACTTAAAACATCTCCTCCTACATGAAACTTTACCTGAGTGCCTACCCAGGTGCTAGTCTTCCCTCCACCCAATTACTTAATACACACACACGTATGTGTGTGCATGTGTATGTAGTTTTTCTATCCTGTATGTAGCTTGGTTGTATATATTTGTTTGCATGGTATCTCCCCCATTTAAACTGAGATAAACTCCTCAAGGGCAAGGTCTATCATTTGTTTTTTGTTTGTTTTTTTTTTGTATCTCCAGAATGTAGCATAATGCCTGGCACATAGAAGATACCTAATAAATGAATGCCCAACACATTCAAACTCTAAATCTATGATCCATAGACATGTTGTTATTCTTGCTATTTACCGAAATGTAAAGCACAAAACAACCATGAAATGAATAGAGAAATGTCAAATGACTCTCACTGTCATTTCAGAAATGTGCTATGTAAGCTAAGAAAACTTCAATTCCAGAAGATCTAATGAGGAATGTCCCTCTAATCCCAGGTATACAGACAGGTGAAGAGTTCCCTCAGCCAATGAGGTCAGGAAAGAAGTGGCTTTACCTTTCCACAGTTGGGTGGCATAGGGGCTGCTCCTCTTGTGGTAGCAAGTATGTGATTCCCACAACACTGACAACACGCAAACTGAATGGACACACCTATTATGAACACAAGAGTTAGGTTAGGTAGGATGCCTAGAACAAGTGTATTCCTGCAATAATTTAATGTAAATTTACAGGATGGATAAAAGGTCACTTTGTCAAGGAATCACTAAAGGAATGAATTCCTCTTGAGTACTTTAAGGACAATCCAATTTACTAAAAAAAATCTTCACTTATTTTAAATACAAGTTCATTTGCTAAAAATCTAACTAACATCATTTACATAAAGCAAAGTACTCTTGTTACATCATTTTAAGCTCATTGATATTTGTGTATTTATTCTCTTTTTTAAGATTAGGAGATCAAAATGTAAGTAAGTTATTGAGGTTTTTTTGTTTGGGTTTAAGCAAAGAACTACTGATGCTTAAAGACTGTTAGGATAAGATATAAAAATTCTACCAGGCTTTCTCAGTGTTGAACTTCATTAGTAATAGTTCATGTTATTACAGTAATTTAAGGTTTATGATATGCTTTCTATTAGGAAATTGTTATAATAAAATGTCTGGCAAGTCAAAGAAAATCCTTCAATGGCCAATTCCTTTAGTAGGAAAGATGGAAGGAAGGAAAGGAGGGAGGGAGGAAGGAAGGAAGGAAGGAAGGAAGGAAGGAAGGAAGGAAGGAAGGAAGGAAGGAAGGAAGGAAGGAAGGAAGGAAGGAAGGAAGGAAGGAAGGACTAAAAATCTATTCAGATACAACTTAGCTAAGTTACATTTCATCAGGTCTTCTCCGCACTGGAGCCTAGTTTCCTGCCCCGCTGAGAATTTGGAATTTTGAAGTCACTTTTCATAACTCATTTTCTTTACCAAGTATACAAAGATATGGAAACTAGAATGTTTACTCACCTGGATGCAAACTGTGGGTCTCAAAAAATACTGCATCTTTTCCAAAATCTCCTTCTGCAAGAGATCCCATGCTATTGTCTTCTCTAAGTGTAACACAAAGGGTTGTCCAAATCTAAGGAAAAAGAAAACATTTTTATTTGGCATATGGAGCCTTAATAATACAGCTCTTACTGTATTTCTACCATGAGTAAGACATTTAAGTCACTGAACTTTGAATTTACTCAGCTGTAAAATGACCATAATATGTAAATCATATAATTCACAAAGTTATTGAGAGGAAAAGATTATGTAAAATCTAAAATGCTATATGAATGAGGTGTTATTATTTTATTAGGCCAGGGTAATTATCTGGAATCAGAATAGGACTGTTCTTAGGACAGGTCTTAAATTTGAAATGAAACTAGAAATTCAACATAAATTACAACAACTCCCTGCTCCACAGCTTCAATGACATGAGAACAATAGAAAGAAAAGAAGTTTCCATGTTTAGTTCACATGTAACAACTGATAGGCCAGAATGGTATCTTGGGACTGCCATGGCAAAGCAAAGACAGGGGCAGGAAGAAAAGACCAAGATCAGAAGCTTGCCTTGTTAAGCAGTTGGGCAGACAAGAAGATTGAATACCAGAGAAGTAGGGCTATAAGGATGAACTAAGTACAGTGGGGTCAGGCAGACAAGAAGTCACCTCTTTCGAAAACAGCTAAGACAGGATGAAAAGGAAGGCAGAATCCATATTCCAGGGAGCCAGAGTCAATAAGAACAACACAGTAAAAAGGAGCTCACTGAATTTAGAGTACAGACTATCTACCTGCTAGGTAAGACATACCCTAAAAGCCCCAAAAGTCAATCATAACTAGATGTTACATTTGAACACCTCTAATTCCACAGGAAAAGCTAATTCTCTTCCTTCTGAGGGCTAGAATAGGGGTTAATATGGGATCAATAATTTTTTTTTAGTTTTTATAACTTTATTTCAATGTAATTGGTTTCCTTTGTAATCCTATATATTTTATGCATTTATTTTATGCATTTAAAAGCATTATTCTGAGGAGTCCATTCAGGACACACACACACACACACACACACACACACACAAAGTTAAGAACTCCTGTTCTGGTGGTTTGTAGGAGTAGGTGTGTTCCAAAGACTGTACCATATTCAGTCTACTAGTAAATAGGGGCATTTCTAGATCTCCTTTGAGACCAGGATATACTAAAAATAGTAATCCAACAACATAGAAGGAGGAGGCTATGATATAACAACCTGGGAAGAGTTTGTCCCAGGAAGTATTGATCAGGGATAAAAGGGAAAACCCAATAGATTTGAGTGAGTTGGGATTTAGCTGTCTGAAGTTTCCCAAGGTAGAATAGGCAGCCTTTTGTCTCTTTGCTCAGACAACTATGTAATCAGATTAACAAGTCTGAAGAAAAGAAACAAAGATTTAGATTGAAGTAGGACAAATTAAAAAAGTGTTATTAAAAAAATTTAAATAATTCACTTCAGTGATTAGAGAAATGCAAATCAAAACAACAATGAGGTACTACATCTCACTAGCCAGATTGGCTAAGATGACAAAACAGGAAAATGGCAAATGCTAGAGAGGATGTGGAGAACACTAATGCATTGTTGGTGGAGTTGTGAACTGATCCAGCCATTCTGGAGAGCAATCTGGAACTATGCCCAAAGGGCTATAAATAAGCGCATACCTTTTGACCCAGCAATTCCACTTCTAGGGTTATATCCCAAAGAGATCAGAGAAGTGGGAGGAGGACCCATAAGTACAAAAATATTTATAGTGGCTCTTTTTGTGGTGGCAAAGAATTGGAAATCAAGGGGATGCTCATCAACTGGGGAATGGCTGAACAAGTTGTGGTATATAAATGTAATGGAATACTACTGTGCTATAAGAAATGAGGAGCAGACAGACTTCATAATAACCTGGAGAGACTTAAACAAACTTATGCTGAGTGAGAAGAGCAGAACCAGGAGAAGTCTGTACACAATCACAGACACAACGTATGTGTGACGACTAACTTCAATAGACTGGGCTCCTCTCAGCAATGTAAGGTTATAAGACAACTCCAAAAGACTCATGATGGAAAGAGATACCCACATCCAGAGAAAGAGATGTGGAGTCTGAATGCAGAGTGAAACAAACTACTTGCTCTGTTTCTTTTTCTTGTTTTGTTTTGTTTCCTCTTTCCCACTGATCATTCCATCAGTCATAATCCATCTTTACAACCTGACTAATGATTAATGTGAAGATATTTGTAGATCCTATATTTGAGTGCATGCCGCCATGATGGCAAGGAAGGGAGAAAAGGGAGGGGGAGAAAATTTGAAACTCAAGCAACTGTGGAACTGAATGTTGTAAATTAAAAGTAAATAAATCAATTTTAAAAAAATAAATTAATAATTCACTTCAATTTGAGGCTGCTGAGCTAAGGAATACAAGCTAAAAGATAACAAGAAGAGGCAGCTAGGTGGTGCAGTGAATAGAGCACTGGCCCTGGAGTCAGGAGACCTGAGTTCAAATCCGGCCTCAGACACAAAAACTAGCCATGTGACCTTGGGCAAGTCACTTAACCCCAATTGCTCTTCAAAAAGGAAAAATAAAATAAAAGATAACAAGAAAAAAATCTAATAAATAACATCTCTGTTTTATCTAGATCATGTTTAGGAGAGAGATGATGGATCCAGTGATATTTAAGGGATAACCAGTCCTTGTCCCTCCCTAAATAAACACAGGGTTTTTTTTGTTTTTTCAGCTCCCAGTTCAAATAGCCCATCACATATACCGTAGTTAACTGGCTACTCCAAGTCATGAAACAGAGACCCTTGCGTAGCTTGGTATGGCAGGTGCAGAAAATAACTGATACAAGGGGCGAGTGATAAAGAACTGGGGGAAATTCATAGACCATCAGAGTGTGAAGGACCATAACATATCATGTAGTATATCCTCCTCATTCTACAAATAATAACACAAATATCAGGGACAAAAACCAGGAATAAGCTGTCTCATTAGATAGCCTACTGCTCTCCATTGGCTCTTTTCAATCAATTCAAAATTTTTGGTATTTCACCTACACTTATGTGTAAGACTGATGTATGGTTGGTGAGGGTCCAGAGAGATACAAAAAAAGCACAACACAATCTTATGGAGCTTACAATCTAATACAAGAAATAAGATATGTACACAAATAATTATAATATAAACTGAATATGTTAAGAGCCTTAAGAGAAAGAAATGGTATGGGAATTCACAATAGAGTAATTAGCAACAGGACGAGGATCAACCATCACAATCAAATATTTCTATGCAAAAAAACAAAATTCTGGTTGATCTCTTGTGGTTGGAATTCTATGTCTCCGCATGGCATACATGTAAACATGTCTTATGTCATATTAGCTGTCAAAATAGATTAAACCCTGGCATATATAGCAAGCAATCTTTATACCCCCAGTGCCTTGTTAGATGGAAGCATACTAAGACCAAAAGGTCTTTTAAAAAATTGAAATTGAAAAAAAAAATTTTGAAAAAAGTAAATTGGATAAACTGTTAAGAAATAGACCTGTTTTTACCTTTTCCCCTGCTGCCCAGTGCATGCTCTATTACACACAAGCAGAACAATCTTGTCATTTCCTGTTCTTGTGGAGGGCAAGTCCGGCTTCCCTTGTTTTGTGGCTGTCTGTGCATGAGAAGATATTCTATGGTGGTCACTGCCAAACTTCAAGCTGTTCATGTTGTTGTTTAGATGCATTCCTGAAGTAGAATAAGAACAAGTAATTTTTCTCCCACTTAAGCATTCTTTTTTACTCTAGGTATAACTTGGGAATTTTACTTAATAATGGAATCAAAGGCTACTCTTGCAACACATTTTTTAGAAAAATTTTTTTCTTCAATTTGGAACTATGCGCAAGGGCTATGAAACTGTGCATACCCTTTGATCTACCAATACCACTATATCCACTGTATCCCAAAGAGACCAAAGAAAAGTGGAAAAGACTTATATGTACAAAAATATTTATAGCAGCTCTTTTTTGGTGGAAAATAACTGGAAATTGAGAGGATGTCCATCGATTGGGGAATGACTGAACAAGTTGTGATATAAGGTTGTGATGTAATACCATTGTGCTATAAAAAAATGACACACAGGATGGTTTCAGAAAAACCAGAGAAGACTTATATGAATTGACACAAAAGTGAGCAGAACCAGGAGAATATTGTACAAAGTAATAGCAATATTTTAACAATGATCAAGTGGGAAAGACTTAACTGCTCTAATAAAGACAATTCCAAAGGACCCAGGATGAAAAATGCTATCCACCTCCAGAGAGAAAACTGACGAACTCTGAATGAAGACTGAAGCTTAATTTTTTCACTTTATTTTTCTTGGTGTATTGTTTGTTTTCTTTTGCATCATAGCTAATATGGAAATACATTTTCCATGACTTCACGTGTATAATCAATACCATATTGTTTGCTCTCTCAAGAAAAGGGGGAAGGACAGATGGAGGGAGAAAATTTGGAACTTAAATTTTTTTTAAATAAATGTTAAAAAATTTTCAAATGTAATTGGAAAATATATGACAAAATACCTAAAATACATTTTTTAAAAAAGAAAGAAAACTGTGTTTCTTTCATAGGATCACAGACTATTAGAGTTGTAATGGACTTCTGAGGTTATCAAATCTGGCCCATAACTACTCAACTACAGCTGCCTATATAACTCTCTTCTTCCTCTCCAAAAAATGGCCATCAAGTATCTGCATGAAGACCACAAATGATATCATACTATTTACCTAATTGTTAAGAAGTTTTTCTTTATATTGATTTAAAATGTGCCTTTCTACAACTTCTACTCATTGTGCCTAGTTCTGCCTTTTTTTTTTATCTTAATTTTGGCTTTCTTCTTGATTCAGGAGACTGAAAATTGCAAATTTTCACTTTAGTTAACTTTGGGCGTTGCTTAGGAAAGTTGATTTTCCTCACAAAATGGGGAGGGGGTGAACTTCTGCTTCTCCCAAAATCTACCTACCTATAAAAGAAGCAAAATGCAAAACCAAAAATGTTGGTTGACTTATAAAACCATAAATAAAAAGGAAATATTGATATGATAATGACACAATAATGAATATGATAACATGTAATTGGAGGGAATTAACACTACAACAGCAATACCTTTCCCTACTTAAAGTACAAAAAAACAACAACCAGTAAGAAACATGGCTATACGTGACTAGAACAAAAGCCACCTTAAAAAAAAAAAAAGTCTGTAACATCTAGTGGAGTCAACCAAACAGCTCAGGCTGAACTAAATGAAGAGAAATTTTGGTTTACCTGAAACAGTACTGGTTATGAAAGACATCTCCCTAGCAGACATACTTTCAACAAGACAGAAAACCTTATACCGGGCCAATAAGAGATAAAATGCAAGGTACTGGATGAAATCAGTGTGGCCAAACAAAGGAATTCCGACTTGGAATAAAGGGACTCGGGTTGAAATCCTCACACAAAAACTTGCTAGCTATAGCATCTTGGCAAGTTAGACCTTTGTGAGCATCAGTTTCCTCATTCAAAAAAACAGGCACATCTAATGCAGAGTAAAGTCAGCAGAGCCAAGAAAACAATATCCACAATGACTACCGTGACGTCAATTGAAAGAACAGCAATTGAAAGTGGATCAAACAACTGAAAGTGAACGTTACAGAATTATAAAGAATAATCATGACCACAAAAAAGAGGTATGAGAAGACAACTTCCCAATTGCATCCCCCATCCTCCCTCACCTTACCCACCCCTGTCTAAGCTTTTGCAGAGGTAAAAAGATGCGCAGGTATGAATCACTGCATCTATTTTCAGAAGTTCTTAATATACTGATCATTTTTACTGACTTTTTTCCCTTCTTCCTCTTTTTTTTTCTTTAAAGAATATTCATTGTTATAGGTGAGGGAGGGAAAAGAATACTGGGGGAAATTTCATTGATGTAACAAAAGACATCAATAACATGTTATTTTTAAAAGTGGGTATGATAATATTTATACTACCCACCTAGCTCACAGAATTTTTGTAGGGAAAGCACTTCACAGATTTTGAAGTGTTCTATATGTAAGTTTCTATTACCATTTTGCTTCAGTTTCATACAGGAGGCTAGAACCACCTGAGAGATTAAGATCAAGTTAAAGAGAAAAAAGTAAATCTTGGTACAGAATGGTAAGCAAAGTGACAGTGGGGAAACAACAGACAAGCACAGAATGGAGAGGCCTAAAAAGTAGAAAACAGTACACCAGAAACCATTGAGAAGGACATTAAGCACAAAAGAGGAGGACTGTGATTAATGTATATTCTTTTCAACTCATTGTGCCCCTCCCTACTATGGGCCTAAAAGCTATTTACGCCTTGACTTCCCAACACAGAATTTTACTAGAAAGTCTACATAGATAAAGTGATTTCAGGATACTGTTAGCCCACAAGTTCTTAGTAAAAGAAAGAAAAATTGTAAAAAAAAAAAAAAAAAAAAGAGGTAGCAAACACTTCTGTTAAAGAAAAGCTGATGATTATTTCTGTAACATGGATTACAGATATGTGGGTGGTAGGGTGGCTGACCTAGTTTCTGGTATTATAACTTTGTTGCCTTGAATTTCTAGCCAAGTAATGGATTTTCTGGGTAGCTTAGCTTAATTACAGTAATTTGACATAATTTATTTATGTTCTGTAGCTTAGGATGAAGATCTAAGAGCTATCACTTGAACCTCAAGCCAATTTTTCTTGATCCCTTCACAGCCCCTAAGCTGAGTTTGGCATAATGGGTTAGAAGTTAAAGTTAAAAAGCTAGCTCTTCTCATCTTCCATCTTTGTTAGCATATCTTTGTTCAAAACACCCTGTCCAACAGGCTGGTAATATTAGATACCAAATTCCTTTCCTTTTAAATATCACAATGACTTCCTAATGATTCTTCCCTACCCTACCAAAGAACTCTCCCTTGTAATAAACAAACAAAAAAATCAACATATTGGTCATGTCTAAAAATATACATCTCATTCCACACCTCTAGTATACCATCTCTCTCTGGAGAAGCAGAAAATATGTTTCATTATGGGTCTTCTGAACTGACACAAATATTCCCAAATGATAAAAGGTAATGTATCTACAAATAACTTTTTCAGGTACCTCATCCTGGCCCACAGATGGCCCTGGGTTCTTGAAAGTTATAATGGAAGATCATAAACTCCTACACAGTCTATTGTGCTGGAAAGGCTTTGGGATATAATTTTCAACAACAGACTATATCTCCTTTCCAAAGACCAAGCTAAGTATGGAAGACTACACAGCAGTATGCAGGTCATTTGGCACAACAAAATAAAAGTGACCAAATTTGGATGGTATCAAAAAGGCCCCAGAACTGTTTGGGTAGGGGAACAGCTACAGATATAGATTCTGGAGGATGACAGGAGAGGAGTATGACTGCCAATACTCAAAGTCCTGCTATGGTCTGAGAAAATTAAAGTTAAGTATTTTTTTTTCCTTTAGGCTATCTTGCTCCAATACTCTCAGGAATTTCTGAAACTTCAGCATCTGTTGAAACGAAGACCACTGGGGTTAAGCTGAGACCACTGGGGTTAAGCTGGGTCCCTAGGTATCTAGGTATGGGGAAAGGAGTGAGGGCTCCATCCTAGTCATTAGACTCCAAAAAGATTCCCTCCCCACTCCCACAGAACGTAATCCTATCCAGCTAATCTCTACCCCCAAAGCAGATGGAAGATTCACATCAGATAACAAGTAAGGGCTTCCCAGGTCTAGACTAAAGCAGGGTGGGATGGTAAGATGATACCTAATTGGTACCAAAGGTGCCAGGCCAATAAATTTCCACACATTTCTGCCCGACAGCTGCGTTTGTCACTGCTGACCAGCCCATCCCTTCTAGACATTCTCTCTTCCCTCAGTTTTCTTTATACATCTCTCTTCTGCTTCTTTGCCTACCTGAATATGCTTTCTCTGTCACCTTTGTGGCATCACCAATTCCCCACTAACTAATTGTAAAAGTTCCCCAAGGCTTTCTCTAAAGTCTTTTTATCTTCTATCTTTATACTGACTGCCAGTGATCTAATAAGCAAATACGGGCTCAGTTTTCTTCTCTTTTCAAATGACTCCCAGATGTATGTACTCAGCTCTAGCCTGAGTTCCAGTCTCATATTTTATATATTTATATGATTATGAATATATAATATGAATATTTATCATATTCATATTTCATTATATATTAACTGTTATATTTAATTATATATTAACTGTTTATTGGATATCCCCAAATGAATATCTTGCAGTTATTTCATATACAACATTTTCAAAATGTAACATATTCTCTTCCCCTACTAAATCACTGCTTCTCCAAATTTACCTAGTTCTTTTGAGGGCACCACCATACTTCCAATCATGTACCTTTCCAACTCAATAGAGGGCTCTAGCCCTTTACCCTCATCTACTAGGGGTCAGTACTCACTCGCCATAACAAAAAGAAAATAGTCATTTTCTACTCTTTCACCTGTCATAACCAATAAATTTCCAAATCTATTAGATTATACTTCCACAGTCTCTTAAATAACTGTAAGTTTGGGGGCTGCTAGGTGGTGCAGTGAAGAGAGTGCTGGCCCTGGCATCAGGAGGACCTGAGTTCAAATCCAGCCTCAGACATTTAACACTTACTAGCTGTGTGACCTTGGGCAAGTCACTTAACCCCAATTGCCTTGCGTTCCCCCCTCCAAAAAGCAAAATAATAATTGTCAGTTTCTCCCCACTCACATGACCACCATCCTCATTTGGGCACTCATCACTTCTAAGCTGGACTATTGTAATAAAAACCCAATAACTGGACTTCTCATACACAATCACTCCTCACTTCATTGCATCCTCCTCACAAATGTCAAAATAATATCCCTTGCAATCATCCAACCACATCCATGCTTAAGAAGCCTCAATAGCTTCCTCCTGCCTCTCAAAATAAACTATAAACTCCTCAACTTGACATTTAATATCCTTCGAAATCTGGCTCCAGTCCACCTCTTCACACTTGTATGACATTACTGTCCTTCACACATTCCACATCCCAGCCAAAACCACAGACTTGGAATTTTAGCTCCTACCTCCCCATGCCTTGAATGTAATCGCTCCCTTACCTCTGTCTCCACAGAACCTCTGGCTTCCTTAATGGCTCAGTACATGTGCCACTTTCCACAGGAAGTCCTTCCTGAACCTCATAGTTATTCATGTTTGCTTACTTCAAATGAAAATGTCTTCCTATCCCCAGCACCAACTGCAACATCAGAGCCATTTAATAAATTCATGCTGGATTGGAAGCTACCAGATGATCTACTCCTGTAGATGGGCAATATGGGGTGGTGGGAGGAGCCTTGGATTTGGAGATAGAGAACCTGAGTTTGAATCTTCAGTTCTGTCTTTCATGATCTGTATGATTTTGTGCTAGTCACTTAACCTCTCTGTGCCTCCATTCTCTCATCAAGGGCAGCTAGTGGTGCAGTAGACAGAGCACACTAGGTCTGGAGTCAAGAAGACCTGAGCTCCGATCCTTCCTTAGACACTTAGCTGTGTGAGCCTGGGCAAATAACTTAATGTTAGTTTGCCTCAGTTTCCCCATCTGTAAAATGGGGATAACAAAAGCACCTATCTCCCAGAGTTGCTGTGAGAATCAAATGACATAATAATTGTAAAGCACTAAACGCTGACTGGCACATAGTAAGCACTATATAAATGTTAGCTATCATTATTATTATTATTATTTGTAAAATGAGGTTAGATTAGATGTCTTCTAGGGGTCTCCTCCAGCTCTACATCTATGATCCCCTGAGTCTTGCCTCTCCTCCCTGGCTCTGGGCTCCTCTTCTGACTCTTGGCAAAAAAAAAAAAAAAAAGGTATAAAAATTCTCAGTTATTCAACCATTTGATAAATTTCATGACAACCCATTTTGAAATTTTTAAAAAACCACCAATGCCCCCCTACACACACACACACAAAATAGCCTTTTCATTTCCACTTCTGCACTGAAAGCTATCAGAATGGGAGAAAAAGAAGCAAAAGGTGTTAAAAACGACAGCATTTTTTTTAAACCATCTATAAACACTCTAAATGACCTGCAACTAGAAGATCCAAAGCAGATCAATCTTGACCTTCTTGCTATAAGGAAAAATAGAAGATAAAAAAAAAGTTGCAAATAACCAGAAAGATGGCTCACAGATTTTCTTTGGAGGAAAAAATGGAGTTGACAGAGTTGATTTTCTCACATCTCCAAAGTCAACAAGAAACATCATTTCATTAGATGGTGATTTCAAATTGCAATGCTCATGATAAACATTTGCAAGAAGATCAGCATAAAAATGGCAACAACTGGGTTGTGCTAAACAGCTGTAATAGATAGTGAAGAGGTAAAGAAATGATACGAAGAACTCAATAGGAGCCTCCAAGATAAATCAACATATACTTTAGTACTCTGAGACTTCAGTGCAAAGGCATAGAAAAAAGTAGCAAATATGTGTGTGTGTGTGTGTGTGTGTGTGTGTGTGTGTGTGTGTGTGTGTGTATATATATATATGAAATATATATGGAAAACACACACATTTGTATAGACAGTTAGAGGACAGTGGATAGAGTTCCAGGCCTGGAGTCAAGAAGACTCATCTTCACAAGTTCAAATCTGACCTCAGACACTTACTAGCTGTGACCCTGGGCAAGTCACTGCTTGCCTGCTTGCCTCAGTTTCCTCATCTGTAAAATAAGCTGGAGAAGGAAATGGAAAACCACTTCCATTATCTTGGCCAAGAACACCCCAAATGGGGTCACAAAAAGTCAGACACAACTGAAATAACTGAACCACAACAATAACAACATATGTGTATATATGTAAATGTGCATATATGCATCTGTATACATGCATACATTGAAAAACATGATTCAGGAATAAGAAAGGAAAGCCAAAGATTTATAAACTATACAGAATCCTCATGTCAATTTATCCATGGATACTTTCTTCAAAAAGAACACCAAACAACACTGCCCCCCCCCCCAAAAGTGATACTGATTATAGTCCAACAAAAATAAAATGGCGATTTACTGCTTGTGGGAATCATTCCGGAATCAGCTGTCTATATACCATTAGATCACTGACTTCCTATAGCAAAGATCAAAAGCAAATTGTAATACAAATGTGTTTCCTATCCTCCGAATTGAGGCAATTCCAACCTAATCTACTTAAACAAGCCATTAGGAAGGAAGGAAGGAGGGAAGGAAGGAGGGAAGGAAGGAAGGAAGGAAGGAAGGAAGGAAGGAAGGAAAGAAGGAAGGAAGGAAGGAAGGAAGG